>NC_092818.1:149434212-149659212 GCF_023375885.2 Dermacentor andersoni | reverse complement strand
AAATGTTAAAGAGGAAAAGCATATTTTCTCACGACTACAGACAATGTCTTCACTCACGGTGTAATAGAACTTAACCCGTGCACACACGACAAATGCGACTGCTTTCATTTAAATTACCATTACCTACTTATATAGGCTGATGGCTGTAAACGGAAGCATAAATTGGTCCCACGTTTTCAGTTATTAAACGTAAGCATAGTTGCTCATTCCGGCAATAAGGGGATTTTGTTCTTTTATGGAAGGTGAAAGCAACGTTTGCTCTCTTACAATGTATGATCATCCACATTTTAATGCTTTCTGATTGTTCAAACGGGCTACCATATTATTTTTTGTGACCAGGCTGGCGTATAGCTTTCAGCGATGGCACGTTCTCCGCCTACAACGTCTCTCACCGAGGTGTATACTTATTATAGGAACAGGGGAGCTGTATGTATCCTATAAAAAGGTGTGCCCAAACTTATATAACCTTGGCTATGCCCCCTCTAGCAGAAACAAAATATTTTATGTTTTATTATTATTATATTTCATTTTTTGGTTGAAACCATTTTTTTAAGGTAAGAAAAATGGGAGTAGCCGGAGGAATACTCCTTCCACTCTCTCCAGTTAAACCCCATTTAACACTACCCTATCTACCTGGGTTGACCGGGGTTGTTGGAGAAGTATGGAAGAGGCCTTTGCCCTGCAGTGGGCGTAACCAGGCTGATGATGATGATATCTACCTGAGAAGGTAACGTCGCACTATCAAGGATGTAGGGTCTTTTACCAGTGGGCGGCACTCAAACACCTAGTGTTCCTGCAGATGCTCGAATTTTTTTTACAAGTCAACTCACCGTGCTTGTTACTATAGCGTCAATCGGTGTTTTACACTTTGAATTTTCGTGCTCATGGCAGTGCCCTCAAAGACATATCAAGTAGGAAAGTTGATTATCTTGCTCTTCTTTTTTGCCCGAGAAAGGAACTCTCCGATTTTTTTCTTTTTTTTTTCACTCACTCTAATGAAATTGACCCATACGATCTGCAGACCTAATCAGTTCGTAATATGCGAAATACCACCGTCAGGAGGAGGCTAACGTCAGTACTGGCACGTTCATACCACTCGCACTTGCGGCCCGGCCATTTCGAGTTTGACTGCGCGCTGTGGGAGCCTGACTTCCGTTAGCTGTCATTGGACTCGACTCCTGAAGCTCGCGACTCGCCACTCGCGGACATGCTTCCAGTTTCCTAATACAAAGCGGGTGGTGCTCAGGTACACATCGTTACTGCACCTCGTTTATCGATGGCATAAATGAGCCCAGCGGCATGAACGTCGTCCTTGCTAAGTATACACTGCCTCTACCCCTCTCTTTTTTTATTATTGCGATAGCAACTATACGGACATTCCAAGCGCATTTTTGACGTCGCCGCGCGTCTTATGCTGTATGTGCGAATGAAAGTACGCGAGGTAAGCCGACGATAGCGGCTGAATATGGCGCGCTAAGGAAGAAAGCGAAGAGCAAACGCGCCGTCTTGCGTCGCGCGAAAGGCCGTGGGGCATGGGAACGAGGGAGGGAGGGGGAGGGGGCGTTGTGTACCGGTAGCAACTGCGCGTTTCATGACCGGGCGCAAGGGGAACTGACGATCGCGGCTCAATCTCGCGCGTCATATTGACCATTTTCGCTGAGCAGTTTGTTCTAAATGGCGGAAACTAAAATGGAAACTAAATGGCGCTCGGCCTGCCACACGTAGCCTCAGTGACAGCGTACGAATACGAAACCAGTACTGATTCCACGTTGCTTCTGTGTGATCAGCTGTTGGAATTTCAACTGTTTTCGCTAACGCACTGTGCTCCAATCATGTTGAATTGAATCGTCTGGATTGAAGACATGTGCTGCAGTTGGCTGCAAAAATATTGGCTGGTGTATTAAGGAATGGAATGAATCTGTGTAGCCAAGTTCGTGGGCCGCTGCTGTAACTGTTCCTGCGTGTTACCGGCACTTCGAGATGTACGGCTTTTCTCGACGATCCACAAATTTTATCATCCGCCAGCGTTGTATCGCTAACCTTCAAAGAAAGTGCTTCAGCCTCGGAACGTCGGCAAGAGTGAGTACCACCCGTTAAACAATGACAAAGGGAATAGTGCCACTTCCAGTCGTAGTACGTTTCACACACAGTATCTGCACACATCTACCTTCAAGTGGCGCGGAATCTTACGCCCACTCTATCACCAACGTGTGAATAAGTGAATGGGCGCACACTTGAATATATGGGCACCATATACACACAATAAATGACGGACTACACCGATAGCGCACGAATGGTCAAAGCTAAAGCTGAATGTTTCGTGACGGTCCACAAGTGTAAGCGAGTTAATCGCGATAATTCATTTTTCCTAGAACGTATTGCATGTACAAAATAGCTACGTTTCAAGCCTTGCGCGCAGCAAGAACAAATCTACGATATCCGTCTACGGCACCGTCTACGATACCTCCCGTAACAGAAGTTTGCTAAGCCTCACCGGCGTCATACACGCCCACTGTAAAAACTAAGCCAAGGGCGGCAGTTAAGGCAAGGCATACGAACGCATCACGACGGGATCAAATATGGCAGCGCCCACAGGATCACAGCGAAAATGGTCAATATGGAGGAAAGCGGGCATTCAGCGCGAGAGGAAGAGGGGGGGGGGGGGGAGCTTTCACTCTGCCAAACAAGTACGTACTTTGCACGGCCACACGCAGTCACGCAGTCGTGCGTGCCGTATCTTGAAACTCATCTGCAGACGGCATGTACCTTTGTGCGCGCTGTGTTCTCGCCTCTCTTGCGTTGAAGTGGTAGACTGCACGAAGGTCACTTCGCTTGCTGCTGCTGCTGCGCTTGCTCTCACCATTTTGACAGCCAGTATCCGCGCTCATTGAGAGCGTTGTGTTCATGTTTGCTTGTGCGCGTTGACACCATGCTGCTTAATTCACTTAGTATGCGAATGTTTCCAAGCTTATATGGCCGATAAAACTACTATCTTTACTTCGTATACCTGTCTACTAATTTACTATCGCAAGTGCTGCTTCGCCTTTCGGACGAAACTGCAATTTCTACAGCGATGCGTCCGCCCTCCTGTCTGTCGCCTGTACGTCGAAACTCCTCCGGCGCAACGCCACACGCATGCGCGAAAGAAAAAAGATAAATAGAGGTGCGTGATTGGCAACGCCAGTGGTGACGTGGCTCTCCATAGCAACCGAGCGCCCGTGCAGCAGTTTCTCTCCGGCTCCGGTAAGGGTAAGCCACCCACCATACGAGGTCTGTTAGAAAAGTATCCGAGCTTTTTTTTTTTTTTTTTTTGCGAACCCCTGATGGATATGAAGCAAGCGCGCTTGCATCAGCGGACCTTGAACCTTCATGCGCATGCGCGAATTTTTTCCCGTCTAACGATAGCGTCAATCGCTGGGGCGCAGCGTTTGAGTGAGGTAATGCGCAGTGCTCTCGTCGGTTTTTTATTGAAAGGAAAATGGTGGAGCGACTGGAGCAGCGCTACTGCATCAAATTTTGCCAGAAACTGAGCGACAACCAAGTGAAAACCATTTGGAAGATTCAGACGGCTTTCAGTGACGATGCTATGAGCAGCACACAGATTAAGGAGTGGTACAACTGGTTTAAAGACGGCCGCACATCGGTGGAGACCGAGCCATGCTCCGGTCGGCCATCAGCATGCCGAAATGACCAGGTCATTGCTGAAGTGAACGCTGTGGTGATGCGGGACCGTCACGTGACTATCCTAGAAATTGCGGAAGAGGTGGGCATCAGAATTTTTTCTGGACATTCCATTATGACCGAAGATTTGGCCATGAAGAGAGTTGCGGCGAAATTCGTGCCAAAGCTGCTCACGGTGGAGCAAAAGCAACTTCGTGTTGAAGCCTCACAGGACATGCTGGATTCCACAAACAGTGACCCCGACTTCATGAACACCATAATCACTGTTGACGAGACTTGGGTGTACGGGCAAGACCCGGAAACCAAATCCCAGTCGTAACAGTGGAAGCATTCCACGTCACCAAGACCAAAGAAGGCCCGCCAAGTGCGCAGCAGCGTCAAAGTGATGCTGACTGCTTTTTTTTTTACTTCCGCTGTGTGGTACAGCACGAGTACGCACTACAGGGTCAAATAATCACCAAAGAGTACTACAGAGATTTCCTCCATCGCCTACGTGATGCTGTGCGGGGCAAGGTACCGGAGTTGTGGTCAAAAGGAAATTGGTGCATCCATCACGACAATGCTCCTGAACATTCCTCGCACTTGATTCAGACTTTTTTTGGCGAAAGACCAGACTCCTGTAGTTCAACAGGGTCCTTCTCCTAATATGGCCCCCTCCGACTTCTGGCTGTTTCCCAAAATCAAGAAGCCATTGAAAGGAGCGCGATTTCAGACAACAAAGGACATTATGACTGCAACGACAGCTGAGCTAAACTCCATTCCGAATGAGGCCTTCTCGAAATGCTTCCAACAATGGCAGCACCACTGGGAGAAGTGTGTGCAGTCCCAAGGAGACTACTTTGAGGGTGATTAGGTTTTCAACGCTCCAGTTATGCCAGTTTTTTTTTTTCTTCGGCCAAAGGTCGGATACTTTTATAACAGACCTCTTACATACTCCTTATAAACATGCAGCTTTCGATCAACAACGCCGCGAGCAGAGCCAGAGCAGAGCCTGGGCTCAAGAACAGGCTCGTGCAGCCGAGCGCACGCAGCAACTGCGCACTGAGGATCCGGCAGCCTACCAAGCCGTCGCTTAATGAGCCGTCGGGATTAACCCAATGATGAACACCGGGCCGCACGTTTCAGCTTTGCTGGTTAACCATCTGTACAGAGCGCTTGGGCGGTGATTTTTTATTGGCTGTTTTGTATTCGCTTAACCAAGGCATCGCCAGCGCATGTTCCAGTGTTCTTCAGCGTTTCCCACACCTGTGCTGGCTGCAAGAAAGCTTCAGATAACGCCGGTGTGCCCTTTTACTGGCGCAACCGCTTTCACTACGACGCTCCGTGTTTAAGCCTCGTGCAGACCGCGTTATCGATGTAGTAACTCGTCACTGGTAAAAACAAAAACGATCAATTCACTACCACCGTAAAATGAGTGCCGTTTACTTTCAGGCACGCACATAAGATACAGGAATACTGGTTGCTATAGCCTCAATTTCCATGTCCTACCAAATACTATGGTGTCGGCAACGTATCTATAAAATATGCATGAACAGAGGCTACCCGCCTGCAACAGGCAATTTTGGCAGCACAGAATACATTGGTGTCGACACTAGGTCCCTGAAATGAGCTTGCGTGGATGGCTCACGGCGCCCGCAGTCATAACGTTTGGATAGAGACTGAATGTAGCATTCCACTTCGTCATTCTGATAGAATCGTCTCTTGCACAACTGCGCTCCGCACTTTTTTTTTGTTTATCATGCCAAAGCATTATTTCACTGTGTAGCTGTAATAGGAACCTCGCTTACGGTGACATTGTTTTACTGCGGACAGCCATGGTTATGACTGAGGAAATGGGTCGATCGCGCTCGTCCATTTGTTCGTCGCGATTAGGGCATGACACGGCCCACGAAGGGGCATACGGAATATATAGTCGACCTGCAACTGAACTAACGATTCTTCGTATTGAAGCCAAGCATTCTAAATAGTGTGGCGCGACAGCTTTGCGCAAGCGAAAAGATAATAATGGCAGTGGGCGCTGATAAATGTCCATGGTTTTACGCCGGGCTCATCTCATGCGTCATACTACAGCATTGATCGAGGCGTGTTGCCTGTAACGCTGGTGCAACTGTACTGCTCCACGCGTTTCCTTCGCTCTAATGATGTTCTCTTGATGCTACACGTGCTTGATTGATTTGTGGGGTTTAACGTCCAAAAGCAATCCTTAGGCTGTGTGAGACGGCTAAGCGGAAAGATCTGGATTCATTTTTACCACTTGAGGCACTTTAACGTGCAGGTAAATATAAGTACATGAGCGTGTTCGTATTCTCCCTCGAAATGCAGCTGCTGTGAGTGAGAATAAAACGCACGACCTTGTGCTTGGCAACAGACCATGATATCCACTGCATCAACCACGATGAGTGCTGCGCAAGCCACCTGCCAGATTCGTGGTTTCGCGAAGCAAATGCGCAAAAAAAGAAGTTCTCCTGTTTCACTCGAGCGAATGCAACTGCATTATGTCATGGCATGACTTGCATATCATAGCGCAGTGGGGCATATAACGATCGTGGGTGGTCTATCGGACTGGACATCGACAGCAGTCGCTTCGTTACCGTGGTCCAATGAGCATGCTAGCCAGTAACTGAAGCCTAACACTATTCACGAGTGAAAGGGAGCCTGGAAACATTTTAAACGCGAAGCTAAACCTTTCCATCCACCAGAATAGTTACCGGGGCAAATTATGTTTTTACCGGTGATGCACTTGCCCGTACTTAACTACTAATGACAAATGCACGTCTCCAGAATCTATAGTAGACACGGACAAAATGAGAACCAGCGTGGCGAAAAAGAAGAGCCGAGTCTTTACTTTGTTCCACTCCAACAAATACTTGGTCTGAGCTTTGCGTTATTATATTAATAACGAGGTAAAGGGAAGGGGGAGGAAGAAGCAAAGGTAGGGACGTCAACAAGACGCAAGACCGGTTTGCCGTCCTACACAGGGGAAGGGGTTTAAGGGAAGGAAAGAAAGGAGAGGGGCGGAAGAAGGTACTATCAGTGTGAATACGTGCGGCTGTGCGTAACTTCACGCCTATAATCGGTCACCGAGGCCAATCGATTTCATGAAGCGTAGAAGTGCCAGCGTAGTTTTGTAAGCCTGCGACGCGTGGGGCCATGGTCCGAGAATCTTAGTCTCTGAGAACGGTCTGCTATCTAATCGGTTTGACGCCCTCCGAAGAACGTCGCATTCATAGAGATGTAATCTTATAGATATTACAAAAGCTCAACACGTGATTGAGCCTCTCTTCACAGTTGCACGAGTCCAGGCACGTACCCAGGCAGTGGGGGGGGGGGGCAGATTAAGCGGCATACCTCCCCCCGATTCCCTCCCACGCCACCACTCCTCAACCATATTCGTAAAGCACCGCCAAATCAATCTCGAGGCTTGACAGCTATTCGGCGATCAGCATTGGACTGCTGTGACAGTATTATTACGGCCGAGGCGTTGAAGCGATCGCTGATCGGGTGGAGGGAAAGGCCACTGAACTGAGGGCGTGAAACAGCTGGATATTCTCCCAGATAAAAGATAGCGGAATGTTCTGGCTTTTCTCATTATTCCGATGTTTGTTTCGAAATCTCAAGGTGCTGCCGTTGCAAAGGCGCAACTGATATCTTTTCAATGATCTACGTTTCACTGCCATCCCCAAAAATATTAAGATTTCAATCAAACCCTGCACTAACCGTTGAACCCATAAGCAATATGAATGTCACCCATTAACTCGTCTGGTTTTTCTCCTTACTTGTACAGCACTTTTCGTGCAAAATTGGCAACGGGAGAAAAGAGTCGCAAGAAGGTTAAGAAATTAAGCGATGTACTAAGGGAGAGCCGAGGCAACACCCAAGCAGGAAGGAAAAGCAAAAATTAATAAATATAAGCGTTTGTGAAAATATTTATGCACGAAAACCCTTTTATTTTAAAGGATGTAGAGAAAACGCCACCGGAAGTGGAGAATGGTTTTCTGTATTTTGAATGACGCTTCCTACAGTTATCAGTTTGTTCCGCTTCTACAGTTATCATTCGAGCTGCCTGACGTAGCCACTTCTGTGCTGTGCTTATGTGGATGTTTTTCAACCCTTCCGCGGGGGCACAGTACGTCTAGAACCGCAGCGTCCTGCTCTGTACACGGCTGTACGGAACTGGGGGCCACGCTTCATTACGCAACTTCCCAAATAACAATACGAGTCGGTTTTGGCACCTAGCTAAGTACAGCAGTAAACGAGGGATACAAAAGAACAGTGATTGTTCCAGAAATATATCTTTCTCGGCAATTCTTCCAAAGCTAATTAGAAAAACACTACTAGAAATCTTCATGTTACGCTTTCGTTTGTTTACTTGTACTTCGCCGTGTGCTTCCTGCGTTCCTTTCCTGCGCAAGTAAATTTATGTGGTTCCTGGCTTGCCAAGTAAAGGATGCGCGTATATCACAGGCGTACTTGTGAGATACACCTTATTTCATTTCTTTTTTGCGGGTTTACGCGCCTTTATCACGAACGCTGACAATTAGTAACGCTTGTACTAGTAAAATTACACCCCCCCTCATTTGCATAGAAAGTTACCTTTGGGGTTGCCCCCCCCCCCCTTTCTCCCCGAAAATATATCCTGGGTACGTGCCTGCACGAGTCACATATGGTTGTGTCGGACATTCTAATAAGAACTGAGTAAGCTCTCCTAAAAGCCACCCCTAACAAGAGGCGGCACAGTAATGTTGCATCACGGCGGGAGCAGTTCAATGAAATCTGCGGCTTCAATGAAGGATCCAGCTGGTGAAGACGGCAGTTGAAGAAAACCGGCATGTTCTGCAAAGTTTAAGTCTTGGTTTGAGCAAGTAAACGAAGACCCCTCGCAGCGTTTGTCCTTGATAAGGATATAGGAAGTGTCAGGGTTTCTTTATGAGCTGACGCGGCGGCATCATCAACAAGGTCATTTCCGACGATGCCAAAGTGCCCCGGAAGCCATTGGAAGATGAGGTCATGTCTGTTTATGAGGGCTTAATGGAGAACCTCTCTGGTCTCAAAGCCAGTTGTTCACAGGTCTTGCGTCGTAAGGCTGACTGCAGACTCTGAAGGGCTGCCTTGGAGTCAGAAAAAAAAAACGACACACTTTTGAGGTTTGGCTTGTGCGATGTAATAACAGTGGCACGTAGAGCGGCAAGTTCTGTTGCCGTAGAGGTCGTTATATGGGGCACTTTGAACGTAATTGGGACTTGTAAGGCCGGGACTATGAGAGCGCCTGTGGAGCTGGTGGCTGAGACAGATCCATTGGTGCAAATGTGTATTCCTTGTTCATATGCCTCGTGCAGTAATGACAGTGTGAACTGATGTGGAGCCACTGTTGAATGACGGGTCTTCTCCGTAATTCCCAGAATCGTGAGGCATAGTTGCGGCTGTCGTAGGCACTACACGGCTAACAGGGGTCCTGCTGCTGGTGTAAATCCCTACAGAAGGTAGCCTTGATGTATCGCAACAAGTATGGAAAATGTGGTTTGAGGTCTTTGTGCTGGCAAATCAGCAATATAGCGACTGGGCACGCGACAGAGATGTTGAATGTGTGTTCTAAGGTTGCAAATCATTATATACGTTGGAACCAAGGAGTCTATAGCAATCATGATTGTGGCGCGAGTCGAGGCGCATCGTGGTATTCCAAGACATGTCCGTAGAGCCTGGCCTTGCAAACTTTAGACGGAACGAATGTTTGTTAATAACGACGAAAAATGTTCTAAAGCGACACAGTGGGCTACGATTCACTTAGCGCAAGGCTCCAGAAGAACTTTGACCCCTTGCCGCTGTTAACATACACATAAAGCATGGTACACAGACGATTTTGAATGTCGCAGCATTAGAATATGGCCGCCATGGTCGGATATTAAACGTGCAACCTCCATGGCATCAGAACACCATATCCAATAAGTCACAAAAGTGATTAACATTCCAATTTGTTAAGTTCTGAAATCATTCCGTAGTAATAATTGCAAACATAACTGCTCTGCACCCAATGTAACTCTTTTATGCACAGTTATTTAACTATTTTATGTCACAACAAACGCTTGAAACAGAATTTCCATAAATGCAACTCGACATCCTGTTTACATGCTATTGCAGTCAGGCCCCTAAGGCATTTATATTCCCTGTCATGAGCACTGCAGCGCAAGATCTGAAAAAGCACTCCGGAGCTGAGACCTAAATTTAGTTGCCGTAGTTTTAATACAACAGCTGTGTCGTGCATGGTTCTGTTTTAGAAACACCGCAACATGAAGCGGCGTTGCTTTTCTATCGCTCCCAATATAATGACCCATTTCGAGACCGTCTCGGAACAACTTAATTTAGGAGCGCTATATACTAGTACCCCTTTTACATATGCACTCGTTGAAGCGTGGCGCTTTTGAGCATTAGAACAGACATAATATAGGAAGCGCCTAAATCACTAAACGCACAGAATCTGCAAGGGCCAACATTCAGACGGCTCGTGCAAGCATTTTCATTCGTTCGAATGGATTTGTGTTGAGAGCGTATGCAGACCAAAGGCTTTGTGCGTCACCCTTTCACATCATCACCGTCTTCGGTTTCGTCGATGACCTCATGTCAAAGATACACGTACTCGATATACCTGACCAGCGTATCGAATCAGGAATACTTCAGCTGCTTTTGAACCTGGCTGGTATACACTCATTACTGAAAAATGATGCGCCTACTTACGGTGCCTTTCCGGCATCGCTTAAGCTTCTCTTATTTCATGGAAATGTTCAGTTGCAAATACAACACAACGCAATTTACACCTTATTTAGTCATAAACACGTACAGTTACACGGGCTTACGGAAAAGGAGAAACTAAATGTTCCGTAAGCAGACTGATCGCTCTATGAGATGTAACCACTCTGTACATTGTCTGACTGTGCAGCGTTTACGCCAAACCCTACACTACACGACGTCCAGAAACACTGGCATCAATATAGAGGAAACAGAGTGAAGCTCGGCTGGCCACTTCACAGGAAGCTTGAACTCAACCTCACAAGAACAAAGTAATATTGTCACTTACAGTTAATGTTAGACAAGGTGGCACATTAGTGGCAAACTTGGCGTACCGACCGTCATAACTGTTCGACGCTGCAAAGCATTTTATTGTTGTGCACAAAATGGTCCGTTTTGAATTACAGAAAATCAACAGTGCATTCGTGTACATGGACAGTGCTGCAGGGTTCTGCTACTATAACAGACACATTTCACAAAGTTATTTCATTAGGCGCTCTTACACGCGCCGCTTGGCCGGCTAACCGCGCAAGTGATAACGCTCGCTTACTCACTGTTTAACCAACCAACCCCATCCCCACCCCCGCCCCTCTCAGCTTTTTTTGCCACTGAGCAAAACGAGAAACGAAAGCTTTTTGTGCGTGATAAGGGCTAAGGGGAAATATGAACTCGGTTTTCTGACATGAGATATTTGCTATCAACTCTGCACAGCCTAATTAATGCTTCTTATCGAGTTTCGCCGAGCAAATGAAACACGCGTAAGAACAGAAAAAAGAAAAGAAAAGAAGGCTAACCACGCAGTTACGAACCATCTTTGACAAAGTGGGCTCGAACGTTCGCTTTCTCGCCTTCATGCGCTAAGCGGTGCCAATTTGCTTATTGCGTACGCGCATTTCGCTTATATTTGGCGAGGCCCATGAGATACGATCTCGATTAATGTTCGCCGCAACTCGAACTGCGGGCAAAGAAAACTTGGGAAGAAACACACGACAATCTATGCGCGGATCTTGCGCTATATTTTCTGGTCCTCTCTCAGACGGCACATATTTCTGTGGCAAATGTTTCTAATTTGCTTGAACGAAACTAGTTTTTGCGGCAGCAGAAGTCGGTTAACGAAAGAAAGACGGAGCGAGTGGAAATGGGTGGTGGCCTTTGCGTTATCATCACCAAAATTGATCTGCCGCTAATGGGACAAGCATAAAAAACATCAAGAACTACAGCTTTGGTATAGCGCAAATTTGTATACGGAGATATGCATCACTTGGGTTGAACCTATTATGGAGCGTGGAGTCGCTTCTTGCTATCTACGCGTTCCAGAGGCCGTAATTTATATGCGCTGTTTAAATAAAGAAACTGATCAAAAGCTGGTGCTTGCCAAACATTGTTGGCAGCTTTTCATGTCATCAACAGTAATCTGAAAATATGTCTGTTGAGTCAACGTGTTGACGAGGGGTCTTGTTTTCCCTTGTCCCCTTGTCCCCTTGTCGAAACGCTTCTAACAACAGCTACAAGGGCTGCTGTTATGGGCCATTAGACGAGCACAGGACTAGACTTCTAGACTCCAAGAAAGCTATGTTACGCAGTTATCCGTGTATACACACCTCTTTTTCCTGTCCTCAAGACCATCTTTCATTACGCTTCTGTGTCCCCACTCCTTTTACCCCCGTGCATAGTAGCAGGCCAGAGCGTACTAGATAAAGCTGGCTGCTTTGGCCTGCTACTCTGTACGGGGGAAATAGGAGTGGGGACACTAGGTGAAGCTGGCTGCTTTGAGGACGAAAAAGAAGTCTATCTGTTCGGTCGCTGTCTTTGTGTGGTGCTCTAATTTGTCTCGTTCTTTTAGACATTTACGGTTACCATTGACGACGATTGACTAACAAGACGTTGGGCGAAGATTCAGCGAGCCAGGCGCCTTACAGGTACAATGTTTCTTTTTTTGAGAACCTGGCTATTACCCTTTCACTACGGTGGTCGGAAGCCGAAAACATCGTCACGAGCCTTATCCTCGTCCAAGTGTAGCAAGCCATATGAATGAAGCTACAGGCCGTAATGAAAAGCCTGGGGCCTTGCAAGCGTCACAAAGCTTCATAAAGCCGGCACGATTGGTCCTCCACAACTCGGAATCAACTTCGGCGAATTCAGGAATAATGGCTGACGGTGAAGCGGACACCAAGAAACCTCACCTAGAAGACAGCAAATATGATGATACAACATCGAATTATGAGCTAAGTGATAAAAAAGAAATGGGTGAAGATGCACAATTTACTTTGGTCACGCATAAGAAACAGCGAGCAGGGGGCATTCCGATTGTCTTTCGCCCAACAAGTGAAGGTACTACATTTAGGCAAGTAAATCCAAACCGAGTTTCTGCCGAAATAAATTCCGCTGCCAAAGAAAAAGTACAGCCTTTCAGGACGAACAGAGATGGAAGTTTCAGTGTCAGCGTTGCTTCCTTAGCATCCGCAAAACGCCTTTTGACGCTCTTAAGTGTAGGCGGCCTGGAAGTCAAACCCTTCATCCCAGAGTAATACACGCGAAACGTTGGGAAAGTTCCAACCCATTTGAACTTCTTTCCCAAGCGAGTTGGGAAAGAGGTTACAACCCCATTTCAATTTCTTCCTCACTGGCCTGTTCGGAAATTAGCTCCAATAATTCCGATTTTAGCATTTCCTTGCGTACATCTAGGCCCAGTTCCTCACCAACAATCAACAATTCGTCTCTCAGCAGTGTCCTTAACTCCACGATTGCTGCTTTACTGCCTTGGTCCTGCTCGCTAAACGCACCTAGGAAAACACAACCTAGCTAACAATCAACAATCTAGCTTCCCTACTGTTCTAAACAGAACAGCCACAAAATGAAGCCTAGAGAGTCAAAGCAAGAACCAAGCACTCACCGCAGATGCTGCACCACATCGCAAAGTTCGTCTCACCGCTGTCAGCCAGTTATAAGGATTGGGAGGTCAATCCCACTGCTCGTAACCAGTTGTCAAGATTGGAGTCGGGCATGAATTAGATGGTAGCTTGCCCATGCCATCGTCCAACTTATCCACGCTGAGGACGTTGTTGAAGGGAAGGAATGCTTCTCATCGAGAACGCGGAATATGGGTTTATTTACAGTATCTACATAAGGACGTTGCAGTTTATCAGTTTAGCATGACTGCGAGAGAAAGTACACTGAGCAGCCGCACAACAGCGGTTTATAAACACTCGGTCCTCCCTCGATCCCTAGGTGAGGGAAACGTTCGACCAGCCATCGTAGACGAGCCGCCTCTCTGCGAGAGGGCTTACACACACAGTTCCGCACAGGTTCACGGTCCCCACCGAGGTCAGACAGTCTTCGCAGAACTCGGGGCTTACGTCAGGAAAGGCGCATCTTATTCCCCGAGCTGACCCCCGCAGCGTGGTCACCGGTTCTCCATTGTCTTGCGTCTTGAAAGGTGCGTGGGACGTTGCCGCCAAATACGTTCCCTCGGGAACTCCCCCGCTCGCGGCAGACCAGATCGGCGGTGGCAGGTTCAGTCACAAAGCCTGGTTCGTCGCGACGCATAGTCGGGAACGCGGCGTATTGTCCTTGGTACACAGTAGACTTAGTGACGCCGTGTGGCTAGAGGATGACGGTGGCTTTCCAGGACAAGTCGACGCCGCTGTCGCAACTGGCTGGCAAAACTTGCACCTCAGCTGGCCGTTCTTAACAATAGGTGTAGATCTTGTGTATGGTCGTTTGAAATAAGCGCTAGTTGGAAGTCCAGCGCCCGTCCTGTCATATGCGTTCCTGTCGTCTTTGTGCTTTAGCGTGTTTTATGAACACTGTCAAGATGAACCACCTCACCCAAATCAAGGTATCGTTGTGAATGAGGTAACCGATGAGCCATGAGAAGATTCGCGCTCGCTGTACATCGCAATATGAAATAAAGAAGCCGAATGGTAAGCACATAAGCGCAACTTCGTCATGCTGCCTTGAATGATCCATCCTTCTCGAGTGGGTCTGCTCGAATGTCACCAATAAGGCGTGCCTTCGGTTACCACTTAATCTACAACGCAACATTAGCAGGAGAATGCGCCGTTAAGAACCACGTATGCTGCGTAAGTTGCTCATAGTTAATTTTACATCAAAACAGAAAAAAAAAAGATTCTGGAACGTGCAGATCTTTTGAGTATGTCGATATTTTCACTACAAGAATATTTCACTACTTAGCCTTTTCGTGCTGCCATGAGATCTCTATAAAAGCAAGCAGTGGAAACTCACTTAACGAAGTATCGCTTTGGTGCTGTCATTCTTTAGTGCTATTTCTTGTCGAGTACTGCTGCATCACTTTAAGTGCCTATGCTCTAAAGAAATCATTTCTGAATTCATTTTTAAGCGTCTAATCCTTGCAGGGATGTTTCTGAAAGCACCTGATGGTCATTCCACGAAAGTCAAAGACTTCAACGATTAATCAAATGTCTACATGATACCGCACCTGCGAGATGTCTCCTATATTGCTTTTTAATAAAATAATACCGAACAAAAAACTGTGAGCACGGTGCTAGGAAAATGTTTTACGCAACAGCGATTGCACACCGAACTTGCCGCGGCCACAACGGTTTTGTGACCGTCGTTTCCGATAGGCTAGGCCCTCACGTGACCTCCTGGTTTCCCATGATCCGCCATGGTCCGTTCGTTGTCCCGTTACGCGACGAGGCCGTGATGAATGGCACATTTCTTACTCGCCTACCGCACACCCTGCCGTGAATGATTGATAGAGGTAGCCCGCCAATCTCGACGCGTCTCCTGTGCCATCACGGCGGGCGCTTAGGCGAAAGCGGTTTCAATGAAACAGCTCCTCAACCCCCCCTCCCCGCCCCCCTCCCCCCATTTGCGCATCCTTCTCCCATCATGCTGAAGAGAAAGGCGACAATTCTGCACCACGCATATTTCTTGCAGTACAGGGTGGAGTGGGTAATGTCTGCAAAGATTTAGGCTTGTAGAACGTCTGCCTAGAAACACAGAAACATTTAGGTGACACTACGTCTCGTAAGAAGCGGCGCTTTTCATGACGCTAACGCATTCTGGCAATTGCTTGCAATTTCATTTATACAAATGAGCTTTCCTGGCAAGATTACAGCCTCCCGAGCATTTTTTGTGTTAGAAGGGCAAAATTACTATTACTACTCGCGCTTTGCGAAAGTCATATGTGTAGCGGCACCAATCCAAGTATGTAGATAAAATGCAGACAAACTCAGCTTCTACATAGCGCGAATTTCTACATTTAGATGTATTTTGATTTCGAACCGCATGTAGTCCATAGTTGGTAGTTATGAACAACATCTCTAAAGGAAATATTCTTTATCGTTTAGCGTTTCCTTCCCGAACTAGCACCCCAATAAAAAAAAATGAAGCAAATAATAGGTACTTATGAATAGATAGCTCGAGCGATATACTTTATATCTACGGAATAATCTACGAAAGAAAAAAATGATTCCAGCTTTTTGAAATTCCGTTGTCAGCTTCTTTATCAATTAAACTCCGTATGCACAAAATGAAACTATGATCAGTACACTACTTACTGCACCAGAATTTGACTGAACAAGTTGCAGCGTATTATACATAGCTAAAACATTAATATAGGACAAAGAAGCGGTAATATCAAAGAGACTGAACAAGATCAACTGCGCTTTAATATCTCCACTTTTGTGCAAATTCTTTACTTTGACATCAAAGACACGTCACTGATCTTTCCTATTCGAAGCTACGCATCCCGTTTCTTGTAAGCGCGACAGTGAGCGATACGGGCGACATAGGACGGCGGTCTGCTACTTTTTTGCCGAATGAGGAAAGAGGATACATGAAACAATACAATCGAGACAACTACACCGATCAGGCAGTGATCTCTCTTCCTCAAAGCCAATCCCGTCACGCTATATCACCTCCTCCCCTCTTAGTCCTTTTCTATTATCTTACTTCCCTCTTTCCCGGTCTCTGCAAGCCGTAGCGGACTCTTCTTACTTGGTTACACTGCCGGTTTCTTGGGAACTTGCACCTCGCAACGACATCACATTCTCTCGTTGTCGGCCCTTGGCGTTCTGTCAACTTCCTTTGAATAGATATGAATTCATCCTCAAACGTTCTTGAGTGCCACGTTGGGGATTATATTGTCGCCATTGCTACTTCCGGGGCACCACTCACACAGCCATCTCGAATTCGACTACCCACTGTGCGTCGCTTTGCAAGCCGAAAAGACCGCCTTCTTGTCCTGGTACTCTCAGTGTTAACTTATTCGAATGCTAGCGCGAAAGAATAATCGAGGAAACGACTATTTGGAGGACTCAGTTGATATCCACATTTCGCAAGCATTTCGCTAAAAAGCTTGTCCCCTAAAGAAATAGTAGCGCTTCATGCGTCAAGTTCCGCTAAACAACTTGAATTCATTACTCGCCGAAATTTCGGTCACTTGACTGTTGAAAATAATTATTTGATAAAGAATGTGCTTTATCACAGACACTCTCTGAAGTTCTCCGCCGCATTGCTCACCACCAGAATTTTAATGCATGACACGCCGTTATAGTAAATTTTCCTCACTTCAGTCTGAACTTTTTCATTGCGGATAATACCAACCACGCAAAGAAAACACAAAAATTAGAAACATAAGTATCAAGCGAACTGTGTACGGCGCGCAGGTATGCCAGAGTGCTTAAGATGCTGCTGTGTTTAACAGACCATGCTGTACCGTCTGTGGCTAGGCGTTGCCTTTACGAACTCACATGCTTTCCTTATTGGAATGGCCAACAGCCCCGCGTGCGACACATGCAACAGCGAAGAGACGCTCACACATATTATCTGTGTCTGCCCGCGATATAGTGCCCAGATACAAGTGATGTGCAAAGTACTGGACCAGTTGGACAATCGTCCACTATCGGAACTGAAAGCTTTAGGTAAGTACTCTGAAAGAACATCGACCTTGAAGGCCTTACTCGCGTTATTAATGTTCCTGCGGTCTACGGGGCTTCACGATAGACTTTAAGAACGCCGCCCCCTACCGCTCTATAGTGTACGCGTTTTGTTAGTGCTCGTCTCGCTTTCTCTCTATCTCCCCATTCCACTCTTTCTCTTTTTATCCCCCTTAACCCTTACCACCATGAAGGGTAGCCAACCGGAACTACCTCTGGTTAACCTCCCTGCCTTGCTCTGTATTCTCTCTCTCTCTCTTCGAGTGCCTCGCTCAGAAAGGCGACTTGCGTGGCTTAGGGGAATAAAGAAATAGCTGGATCGCTACCGTATCAATGTAGGCCAGTGCGTGTGCGTGTGTGTGTGTGCAGCGTACAACTCGCTGCATGGAATTAAATCTCAATGCTTTTCGTCATTCACGACGTTGCATCCAGATGCGAAGACACGTCATGAATGACGTGTTATCGCTTCTTCGCAATGCATTTGGTTTGTGAAATCATTTATAAAAGGTATCGCGAAGGGGGGAGGAGGGGGGCTAGTAAACCGAATGTTGAGTGATGGCAAGCCAGAATAATGGACGACTTTCATGAAAATTAGTTCACTGGTGCTGTGAGCAGCAGGTCGGCCGTCTTGCTGCGTAAGACAACCTATCACAGTGAAAAAGCCTGCTTCCAATCTTTCGCATCACCAGTACGCTTGCTTTTTACTTTATCGCATTTGTTAGCGGTTCAGCTAAAGCCGATTAATTTGTGCCCCGTACCTGCTCGTAGCCAATGCATAGGTGAATTCGGTACGGAAACAAAGTAAAGCATCTCTTTCATTTCAGCAACCTGAATTTTATTGAAAGGAGTTTCCTTTAAAGAGAACTGTTTGCTCGGTTGCGCAAATAAATCTCCCCTCATGATGCCCAACACAGTTACACGAAATGTGTCCAAAGTCTTAAACCTAGTCACACTCACTGATGTTTTACATCGCTTTGGTTTTCCTACATGAGAGAGAAAGAGAGAGAGAAAAGGAAAGCGGAAAGGGAGGAAAGTTAATCAGAAGCGAAAATTCTATTTGCTACCCTACACTGAGGAACTGGGGAAGGAGAGGTAGAAAGCTAAGAGAGTAGACAGAGACAGAGACAGGTGGCACGGACACACGATCACATCCGGTCACGATTCCAACACACTATCACAGCATAGGATCCCGTGCAGCAAAATGAACACTAACTCAGGCTACAGCCATAAGCTATCCTACATAACCTATCGTACAGATATTGCTTACGTGAATGGCTGAAATGGTCTCGTGCTATGTAAACTCATAACTTCTATCAACGTCGCAACTACGAAAGACGCACACACATAAAAGAAGAAGCACTAAGATGGACTCAGTTTGACATCACAAAATAACTTCGTGAGGTTGAAATATAATACTCGATCCATCGCATCCATTACCGGTATACTAAGCGCTCTCGCAGGAGACATAAGGAGGCCTCTATGACCGTGCTTATCGGTTCCTCTACGGCCCCCAAAAGACTCGGGCACTCGTGGGCAAGGCGTGGAAATTTATCGCAGATTCTGCCGACGCTCGGCCAGTTGCCGTCAAAAAAGTTTCTGAGCGCCGAAACGCAAGCCCAATACATAGAGCACAGTGGCATATTTCAAACATTAAATATAAGAGGTTAAAGCCCTATACGGTTTCGTCGGCGAAGGTGATCATCCCCTTAGAGCGAGCGCGAGGAGCTCCCGTAAAGTTCTATAGGTCGCCACCATGGCAGCGACGTAGCGTCAAATGAAAACTTATGTGGTAACGGCGCAACCAATGATAATCGGTGCACGAAACGCCGTCCCGTAGAAGCACGAGAAAACGCCTCGCGAAAAGCATCAATTTCCTCTTTCAAAACAAGCCGCCAGGGGGCGCCCTTCGTAGCCATCACTCTTCATCATGAGTCAATTTCGGGATTCGAGAACATGCTCACTGGCTTATTCCCGTAGCGCAAACACTCAGCACTTTAAAAAAGAACGATCAGATTCCAAGGTCTGTTGATTCAGCTGCTCGTATACCACTTGGCATGAAGGAGGGGGCAAACGGGCGCAAACGCCGCGATTTTCTTATGCGGAACTATCTCCAGCCGCCCTTTTGGGGGAGGGGGTGTTGCGAAAACCGGATGTGCTGACGAAGTCTTGGCGCGCAGATTTTCCGCGCTGTTCACTCTCCTTTTGCTTTGCGCCAGCATCTGCTGTCACGCCCTTTCCCTTGTATGTTTGTATATGTGGTCCTGAAAGCCACCCGTGCATGAGAAACACTCTGTGCGCTTCGAAACACGCGCGCTGAAAGCAGCATAACTGCCAGTTCAACTATTTTGCGCGTTGTAAACGCCGCACGTTTCTATATTTCGCCATTTATATAATCTGGATGTATTCATGCACATTTTCTTTCGTGAGGGCACGTGAAAACGCTTTTGTGAAGCTCGCAGTTTCCCATATTCCTTCAGATTTCAATTCGAAGATTGATGTTTACATAGTCGTGACACATCTGTTTATCCTCAGTTTGAAGCGATTCCCAACCAAATTCTGTTGAACAAGGTTCTGCATGTATCTTCAGGAGCTCTTGCAGTGTAATTTGCGAAGTTTGTATGATGCAAGAATCTAACAGATACACGTTAGGGAACGCTCTCCCTGCAGAAGTACGGTTTGAAATCTCTATCCCTCGTTCGAAGGCATTGACAACATTGTCCTTACGTAAGGTTGCATGTGGTACAGAGGGACACAAGACAAGAAGCAAAAATGAGTGAACGCAGGCGTTAATTAGCGACCGCCTTCCAATGGTAGTGAAGTCAAAAAGGCAATGATTTGCTGCTAACGACATTCTGCGACGTACTGCAACATACTGCTAACGACTGCCGGTCCCTAGGTCATACCATCTGACTTTAACGCGCATCAGCGGCTATGGGGAGGCACCAAGGCTGACTGCAGACAGCATAATGACGGCAGTCCAACGTATCTGCGAGGCATGGCATACAGCAGCTGCTTGGACATGATTCAGGTGTCACGGTGCTTCTCTCCACACAGCGCATCGTACACTCACAGTGTACATACTGTTCCTCTTTTTCTTCTTCTATTCCTCTTTCCCTCACCCCAAGTTCACGGTACCAAATCGGACGCTCTTTTGGTTGGCCTCACTGTCTTTACTCTAATTGCTGCCTCTCTCTCTCTCTCTCTCTCTCTCTCGCTTTCTCATGATTTTATTAGAGGAACTAGTTCGATTATAGAACTGACTCGCAGGCTTGTGTTCGTGTATCTTTAGTCTGTCTCTAGTCGAGCTATGCCACATGCAATTGAATGCACCAACTCAGCCTACTCCTATGCATTGCTTTGTTAACTTCCAGAATATTTTTTGTGAAACTTTGGGTTTATAAACAAGTTCAGCAGATGACCACATTTCGAAAGCTGTTTGTATTCATGCTTTTGTCGGTTAGCCGCATATCCTACCCTTGAGAAGGGTGCGCATGACTTGTGACAACGGTGATTATGCATTTGCATGTATAGGCTCGAAACGCGGTACTCATTTAAACTCAGTAGCTACTATATTCAGCCTCTCAATAAATTGCTAACAAGGCTAGCTGCAACGAATATCTACTGCTACTGACAAGAATGTATAATGATGTTAATCGTAAGGATTACCCACTTCAGTTACCCCACCTTTTCCAAGCTATTCACGTTTGAGGATCAAATCTTTGACTGATATACACAAATTACTCAGCACGATAATCGATTGTGATGTTATGCACTGAGTGATTTCATTTTTTCCGAAACATTTCCTGCATCCCTGGTACGCTTGTTACGCAGCGCACAGAGTCAAACTATAAAGAAAGAGGGGGAGATAGAGCCGTGCATAATAACTGAGAAATTCTGAGAATTTTCTACCAATTGGTAAGTTTTCTTTAGCTCGGCTGTTACTTCGCGTTTGCTTGCTTGCTTTTCCTAGCTTATGCCTGTCTACCCACCGCTTTTCCTGTACCAAAGAAATTAAATCCTTTTACTGAACGGTACGGAGATAGGTTCCCAGAAAGCTGCATGGCCCCTTTAAAGCGATCGGATGAACTGAGGCGGAACACCATCAGAACTGGTTTCACCACAGCTGTTCTTTATTATTATTATTATTATATTTTACGACCTGGACGCGACGACGGCGACGTCTCCAGTGTAATTTTTAACGCCACCAATGATTTATTGACCCGCCGTGGTTGCTCAGTGGCTATGGTGTTAGGCTGCTGAGCACAAGGTAGCGGGATCGAATCCCGGCCACAGCGGCCGCATTTCGATGGGGGCGAATTGCAAAAACACCCGTGTACTTAGATTTATCACATGTACCAATCAATTATTCTTATTATCTTTTTATACTCAGCAACGCCACAGCAGGCTTCTCTGTACATAGACCCGTAATGCGAGAAAGTAAGTCTTAAAGGCGGCCTGACGAGAACTGTTTACTCTCTGATATATGTGAAGGAAGTAGTTCTTCAGAACCATCGTTGAATAAATTGGAAGAAGTGCAGGAGCACATAGGCAAGCAAAAAGAAACATTTAATTTCGATATTTTGGCCTGAGTCCTGACGTCATCAAGAGTGCCAACCTTTGAAGTGACACTCTTGATGAAAGCCGGACCCCCGCTGGAACGGCGAAATTAAATGTTTGTATTTGCTTGTCTATACTCATACAAAAAAGATTTGAACACCTTATAACAATGAAGCATATAGCATGTGATTGCCTCGGTCTAGACGATACTCAGGACACTATGCAGTGCTAATGTATCATCGCTTGAACGTTCGATCTAACCCCCCTCACAGTCAATGCTATTCGGGTCCTGCAATCCCGCTGATAGTTTATCCATGAAGTAGTAATTCTCGCAATGATATAATTTTGCCCCTTTTTGTCATTTCTTCTTCCCCTTAGAATAGGCCAGCATGACATCAACTTGCATAATAATGTTTTTTTCCATTCCATTTCACATCAGTAAGGCGACTATCGATAAGAAAATCTCGTATAGGCATTGGCAAACCTGCAGCAAGTGAGGAATTAATGAAATAGCGAAACGCCCAGAAATTTTCGCGTGCCTAAAGTCTTAAGGGTATTTGGAGTACACTTAGTAACTCTTCTGAGCGTATTTTACATCATATTTACAAATATCAATTCCTGGGACGAAACAAATAATTCTTCATACATTTCATGTGCTCAGAAAGCAAACGCGATCTATTCGGAGCGAACAGTCCGACATTACGGCTTTCACCGTTTAGTTGTTTCTGATGCTTTTCCAGTCTCCAAAACTTTTTGCAGAAGAACAGCCATACTTCCTTATTCCTCCCATACGAGAGCAGAAAAAAGTGAAAACGACACTTTCCTCTTTAGGCAATGAATAAAAAGCTCTTCCAACGATGCAGCTAATGGGCCTGAGTTCTTTGCTTCCGTTGGCTTAAAGATACGTACCTATATAGAACAGCTGCGATCCGGTAATAAGGAAACGCTTTCATGCGTTCCCAAAGCTTACATTCAAGCATTCCGAATTGCGGGGGGCAGTTGCAAGAAAACGCTACAAAGGTCTCCCAAAGAAATCCTCGGTAAAAGCAGTTTATCAAACGTAGTCACAGAAAACTTGACTGGCTCGCTGGTCCCGAAATGTCACCTAATGGGATATCATTGAACTAACACCACACCATATGTTTCTAGCCGATCACAGTTAACAACGATCCTATATTTTATTCCGAAAGGAATTATATGGACACTTCAGAAGCGTCTCTACCGTCGCCGTCCCCTTGATGTTCCTTGCAAAGTCCAAGGGCGATAGCATTGTCGCCGCGCACCGTGTTCTATATGTGCGAGTGCAAGCGCGCGAAGGTGAGCCGACGGTGGCGGCTCAATCTTGCGCGCGAAGGTACACTCTTAAAGAACTCGCCACCCTTTGGGGCTTACCCAACAATAATTGTCAACTGCCTTACTCGCGTTTCCTTTCTTGAAAACTCAGCACTCGTTGCTTTCGAGAATGCTGTGTCACGCTGGTAACGCGCAAGCTGTTTGTAACTTGGATGTACCGGGCTCGCAGCGTTAAAGAAAGGAAATGCGGGCAACACAGATGACAATTATTGTCGTGGGACAAGATACGACCCAACGGGTGTAAACGTTCTTAAGAGTTTAGAAAAGCGCGGAAGAAGCGCGCCGTCTCCCGTCGCGCTCAAGGCACCGGAGGGAGGGGGGATTATACTTTGGCGTTTGCTGGGTGCGGCGCGGCGTCGCGGGCTTTGTCTTGAAAGCGATTTGCAATGGGGACAGAGTTCGCCGAGAACCGATAAGTTCGCTTGCGCTGTGCTTTCGCCAGTTTGCGTTGAAGCTGAGGAGCAACAAGAAGGTCAATTCGCTAGATGCTGCTGCAGCACTCCCTCACTCCGGCGTTTTGACAGCCAGTTTCCGCGGTCATCGAGTGAAATGTGTTCATGTTTGCGTGCGCGCTCATGGCAACATCCTTGTTAATTTTGGTAGTAAGCGAATGTTTACAAGTTTATACGGCCGATAAAACTATTATACTTACTTCGTATAGCTATCTGATAATTTGGCTATCGATGCTTCGCCTTTCGGGTAAAACGGCGACATTTTCCTATCCGCTATATGGCCCCTCGAAGAAACTCAAGTGTCTATTTCAGATTTGTTCACTTATTCCTTTAGAATGAGTGTTCCGCAGCACTCGATCACCGACACGATGCAACCCAACGAACTGCAGCTTTTATTGCTGAAAGGCCCTAATAAGGCTTTAACATTAGTAAAGTCAAAGTACAAAAAAGTATGAGTGTGAGTTCTAGGAAGCCAGACCTGTTCTGTTACGACTCGGTTTCTCCATAGACGCGCGTTTGCGTTATCCACCAGAAAACGTAGCGCCGCCTATCGGGCGCCGTTTTATTCACCGATGGCAGTAAAGGGTGGTGAATGTTAAAGTTACTGTATATGGTACAAAATGTACTTTTGGTTGCATATGCATTATCTCTAGTGATGGCGTACGCAACGTCGCCTCCCCCCCCCCCCCTCTGGGGTGGGCGATTTGAATTGCTCTGAAAGTATGCCGACCCTACACACGCGATTTTTCTCCTAAACTGAATACTTTCTTGGCGCGAAACAAGCGACATTTCTGAACTGGTACTTTAATAGTCCACACTGACTTAACATTTGCCTTTAGTGTCCCTTTAACCAGTGCAGCAAGAGAAATCACGGCCACTCCAGGCAACGTTTCCACTCGCGATTCTTTGTTTGCTTATTGCTTGACGCTCTCCTTTCCTTGCTCTATAAATTTCACAGCAGATCTGTTAAGCGGACTTCCACAACCGTTTCTGAACGGTGACATGCGGCGGAGTGCTCTGCATCAAATGTCAACCAGTGAATAGGCTGCAATGCAGCCTCCATCTGAATCACCAAGTTTTTCATTGAAACATAGTTACCAAAGATATAAAATAAATGTTACCTTGCGTGCACACCTGACTGCAACATACAACTTGCTTGCGCGTGGTTTTTCTAGCCAGTGATGGGTATTTCTTGGTTCTCCCATCGCGTTTTACCACCTTCACGTTGGAGTTCAGCTGAGTGTATTTAGGGGTGCGGTGGGGATTGCGGATGGCGTAGCCCAGCAACGCAGCCTACGTGAAGGCCCCATAGCGGCCGTATGAACAGGGCGTCGGTGATGAATGATCAGCAACAGCAGCCAGCAAACAGACCCCTAGTACTTAGGACGAAGTGCATGGAAACTCGCACACACACTGTCTCTGTCTTTGATGAATCACTTGCTGATATCGGCACACATCTTGTTTTATTAGGAATTATCCGCGGATATAATGCCAAGAATCCATTTATTTTTCCCCGTATTGCACAATAAGATGAAGAATAAGACGCATGCTATCCCTGCTAAACTACGAGAAGGTTTCTTGGCGCTGCGCTTCTCTCGAGAGAAATCAGAGTTGTACGCGAGCCGTTTACTGCCTCACATGCCCTTTTCTTTGCATGTTCCTCACGTTCTTTCTTTCTCTTTCTTTCCCTCGTTGCTTAGCTTGTGCATTAGCTGCACGTCTGGCGCCTCCGCTTAATGAAAGGGTCTTAGTCGTGGATGTGCGATCAGGCAATCCTTGCTAAGCTTTCCGGGCCCACGTCTCATTTCCGATCGCCGCCGAAGAAGGAAATGAAAAATAGGAACATATGTAACGAAACGAATTAACTATACAAGAGCGCCACAAAAGATGAAAGATGTATTCTTCCATCTGTATGCCGGAAATATACAAATGACAATGCGTTTTAGGTACTGTTCCCCTTTTAAAAATGTAATCTCTATTCAAATGGAGTCGTAACCTTGCTCCTGACTCACCGTTTCCCCGATGCAATGGTCTTGCCCTGTTTCTTTCTCTTCCTTCTTTTTTTTTCCATTCCTCTCTTTCTTATTGTGTGTCAAAGGGAGAGGTGAAAGAATGGCATGAAGAATGTCTCAACATACGAGGGTCCTAAGGTTCCATAAGACATACCAAGCTGAATGGCCCGTGGTGTCTTGCCGGCGGTGTTAGAACAGGGACGCGCGTAATAAAAATTAATGTTCGTCCACGTTTTTATGTGCCTTCCATACTTAGTAAAAAGAGATCTCCCTGACTCAACAGGTTCTCTAGGACCAGAATTAAAAGCGATGACGCCTCATCTACTCTTTTTGCTTTTAGTATGGAGCTACATGCAGGCATTTCATATTTCATTACTTTGGCGCCCACTCTACTCGACCATTCTAAACCATCTTAAAAAATTTATAGCGCGGAACACTGGTAGATTCCGCGCTCTTGCACTCCTTCCCATGAAATCTTTAGGACGTCGCAACAGCATCGTGGGTATAAGGAAGGTGCTGTATAGAATACATTAGAGTGCAACAGGAGTACAACATTAGCAACGCACCTGTGCGACAAATAAGGGACATCCTGCCGAATCTCCTACTGGAACGTTTCGGCATTTATAGCCGATTTGTCCTTGAGCATCATAAAACACCAGGAAATGCAAGCGCCCTCTCCTGCACTATACCTCAATATCCAGAACACCCGTGTCCTGGCGCGGAACCGATGATAAATTGTGGAGCGGCAGCGAATTTTCCAGCAAGCGCCTCATATCCTGCCGTATATCATACAGCTCGTTGCTGGAAAAAAAAGGGGGGGAGGAGGAAAGAAAGCGCCTTCCTCGCTTGATTTGCCTTCCGCCTGTTTCTTCTTTACGCATTTATGCAAGACGTGTTTTTCAGTGCGTTCCTCAATCCTGCATGCGTACAGACACACCCGCCCGCACGCAAGCATGCGCGCGTACAGGCACATGAACACACAACGAGGAGGTTGGCACCTCCCTTCCCCTGGAGACAGAAGCCGAGGGAGGCCCCTTTCTATGCCGACCATTCATTTTGTTTCGTTTTCTTTTCTTTTTATTTCTTTTATTCCCGGTTTCTCGTCAGGTTTTTACTTTTGCTGCGTTCCCTCCTTTGTCAATGCACGACGGGTTGACGGCGCTCGTTTGAACGAAGCGCTCTTCTTCGCCGCTCTGTATCGCACTACATCTCCTTAGGCGCCAGCGCTGCCGCCGTGCTCGTATCAAGCTCGCAGCGGCACTCTGGCTTGCCGTTCCGCGCTGTCGAAACGGGGCACGCCATCAGACAACAATGATTGCTTTCGCCGCGACAAGCCATGAAAAATACAGGGGCCTGCCACGCGGACCTCGGCGCCTTTAAGGCGTCCGAGAGAGGAAGCGGGGAGGAATACGGAATTGACACCGTATACAGAATTTGAGAAGCTATCGGCTATGCGCGCTCCGAGATAGCCGAGCTGGGCGTGCGTGTTTATACCCCGCGCGCGAGAACAAACATGCCTAGATTAATACTGAAAGCGTTGCTGCCCATCTATTTTAATTCTGCGAGTACCTAAGCACAGTGACGCTCGTGGTTTGATTCTTATGGCACGAATGAAATGTAAAGTGAGCAGTACATAAAGCAAACCCGGCCATTGTACTCGATGTGGACATGTGGCTGCTATGTCAATGCAGAAGCCGTGTAAGCGCAGGTAAAGAGAGAGAGATAAAATGGAAGGAAATTCAGGGAGTTCGATCAGGCGACACTACTTGTTTGCTAACCTACAATGGCGGAACGGGGTCAAGAGAGGAACAGAAAAGGAAGAGAGGAAACACTGAGGGTACTGCTTTATCCCGAGGTGCAGATTGAAAATACAGTTAATTACGGGGGCCTGCAGTGATGCACGTATCGCTTTCTGGACACGGGCGAAAGTTTGCGTGTCAAACTTAAGTGCAAGAAAAGCAAGCGTAACGCAAGTAAGTTACAAGCTGCCGCAAGTAAGTTACAAGCTGCCTTCACTCCCAGTTTTTCCGTTGCTTGTAAGAGAATAATATTTTAGCTACGCGAGCCCCTAGCTTTACAAAACATGTCGGCACCTACTCTACAAATTGCCTAGAACCAGATATTTTATTCCATCTATGGTGGAATATGGTGGTGGCTCAATCTCTTAATCTGCACATAACGATACATTCGCAGCTTGGATATAGAAAAAGCACAGATTTTCTTTCATAGAACGGTTGTGTTTCCCAAACCTTCGTACCTGTAAATCCTCAGCAGCCCTTATTAGGGACCTTGGGCCGCAATTACGTTCGGTGTGCTAAATTCAGCGGTTACACAAGTGCAATAACTGTGGCACAGTCTAAAATGGAGAGAGAGCAAATGATAAATGAAAGGTAGGGAGGGTAACCAGGACTGATCCCGGTTGGCTACCCTACACTGGGATAAGGGAAAAGAGGACGGAAAGTCTAAAGTATGCACTGAATGCATACACCCAAGACAGCGCCGAATCTAATTACCTGCTCCAATGGCAGCGATACTACTGCACGCAATCAGTTGAGTTCGATTTCCTAACGATCTAGGACACCAACAAAATTATATAGAGCGTTCCGCGCAAGTATACTTACTACCGTGACAAACAAGCTTTGGCCTGCAAGCTTCAAATATAGACCAAGCACTTCCATATTTTTTGATGCTGCGTTTGACATTTAGCAAACCCACTCACCTCATCACCGATCGCTACTGAACGTGGCCTCAGTGCGGAAGAAGCACTTTGCGCACTGCACACAATTGCGCCGAACGCAGATCTCAATTCAGCGGCCAGCTTTATTTCTGCTGATCGCTCAGATAAGCTAAGTGCAAGAAGACTGGCTGAGCCTGTACTGCCTGCCATGTGGTCGTCGATTTGCTCGCGTTTGCTTGCCAGGCGTAGAAAGTCTGAATTCCGGTGGCGTGATGGCACGTAGCTACCAGTCACGAAGCCAGTCAGCGCCCAGCCGCACTAGGGTGATGATTCACACGCGGCTCACGTACGGCACGACGAAACACTGCATTCATTCACCCCGCGCTGCACACCTCCCACAAAACGGGCCACCGCCTGTCGTCGTGTCCCGCCCTACTAATAATGGGCCCAAACTCCTCTGGACGACTTCCTCTCGAAGTGCACAGTTTGTCCCAACAGAGGACAGCACTCAATGCAGCGAGACTTCCACCGAAAGAAATGTCAAAAGCTAGCGCGAGGGAACACTGTTCTCCTCATTTCGCATTCACTCTTAGAAACTCGGCTTTTCTTTCGGGTTCTTTTCCTCGCTGTTGTTTTATTCTTGTCCTGGCGAGTACCGTCCGTTGTGTGCATCACCATGGATCGATCCGAACTCTTTTACTTACTACACCTATAGCTCGCCATTTCGCCTCCACTCACCCGTATTGCTGCCTGTCACCCTTTATTTTGTCCTTTCCCTTTGGTTCTCATTGACCGCTGACAGGGAGCGACAGATTATTGCGCCACCTATCACAGGCGTCAGCTCTGAGCTGTGGGCCACGTTCAATTATTTTTTTCTTCTCTCGGCACTATATATTCCCCCTGGCGCAGTGCTGGCTCAGGTGGTCAGTGCCACAACGAACCAAAGCTTATTTCAGAGTAGGCGTTTTGCTAACGTTGGAGCTCGGATCTCCTGTGGAGAAATTCCAATATTCCCGTAATCACAGCCAGCTGAATTCCATGAACGTGAGGCTTATAAAGGAACTCAATGCCGCATGTAGGAGCCTCGTAAGGTATCTTACAAAATAAAATAAGAAAATAACAGATATACTTTCAAGGAAGATTGAACACACCTCTGCTATCGCGGCACCCCTCCTTTGAAGCGCTCTTTTTGGTATTCTGTATACGAATCGTAATTAACGTCTCCTTTGATTTCAGCACAGTGCAGCATAGATTACTCATGCAAGCCTGGTTTTACATTTACGCCACTTCTCTGGATAGATTAACGAAGGCATTATGGCATTTAGCCTGGCGACTAATGATCTTTTTCCTTTGAAGCTCAAGCGAACTTGAGAGTTCAAAAGCGTCGCTTGCACAGCACTAGTGCAAATGTTCGATACCTCCACCGCTTGTAATAATAACCGGCGCTCATGGGACAGCTACGCTAAAGTTCTGCAAGTACTGCATGAGCTCGCTCAAGTGCTCACGCTGTTCCGCTCCTGAAGTGTGCCGACCATTACAGTTCGGGCAACAACGAGCTCAAGCGTTGGGAGCAAGAACTGCTAGAATATGCCAAAATCAAATAGAATTCAACTGGAGGGATCAGAAGCACTACGCCTCCGGTTACACCTTTTCACTTAGAGGAAAAATACAAATTTTCTGAGAGAAATATTGAAGCCGAAAGCAAATAAATAATTACACTTTGCAGTAAGCTGGACTGTGCTGGTTGGTAGGGGATCATTTTCGCCCGCAATTACACTATGACACCCGCCAACCCTAACATGTACAAGAAAAAGATTACCAAACCACAATTATCACAAGTGACTGCGCATAAGATCGCCCCTAATGGTTTTTAGCACATGTCCGTCTTTCACTGCATGAAAGCTGTCATTTCCAGGTCACTAACTGACTATGGTCAGAATATTGTTCCAAGTGACAATGAAAAGCTGCCCAGCGCCTTATGTAATGGTTCTGAAAACTGAATGACATCTTCTGCTTAAGCCTTTTCTCGTACCGGACATCCTTAACATAACCCAACTCTCAAGAGAGAAAGAGAGACAGAGAGAGCAAGGCAAAGGAAAGACAGGGAGGTTAACCAGAGAATATACGCGGTTGCCATTATCCCTCAAGAGAAAAGTTTATAACAGCTGTGTCTTACCAGTACTCACGTACGGGGCAGAGACCTGGAGGATTACGAAAAGAGTTCTACTTAAATTGAGGACGACGCAACGAGCTATGGAAAGAAGAATGATAGGTGTAACGTTAAGGGATAAGAAAAGAGTAGATTGGGTGAGGGAACAAACGCGAGTTAATGATATCTTAGTTGAAATCAAGAAAAAGAAATGGGCATGGGCAGGACACGTAATGAGGAGGGAAGATAACCGATGGTCATTAAGAGTTACGGAATGGATTCCAAGGGAAGGAAAGCGTAGCAGAGGGCGGCAGAAAGTTAGGTGGGCGGATTAGGTGGGCCACAATTAGTACATGACCGGGGTAGTTAAAGAAGTATGGGAGAGGCCTTTGCCCTGCAGTGGGCATAACCAGGCTGATGATGATAATGATACGCGGTTGGCTACCCTGTACTGGGGAAGGGGCAAAGGGATGCGATAGGTGAAAGGTAAAAGGAAAGAAAAAAAATTCCCGACAACACACACGCGCGCGCGCGCGCGCGCGCACGCACGCACGCGCACACGCACACACCAACAAACACACACACACACACACACATACGCACATACGCACGCACATACGCACGCACACAACGCAACACCCCGCGTGACAACACATTGTCACGTAGTCTGCGAAGGCGTTTCTAGTGTTACGCAGTGTCACCGTCGAATCCTATACGCCACATTGTACAGTCACAATTTGTCAGCAAGTCCTGTGTCCTTTAACTACCGCTGCAGCGCTTTCATAGCCCGACCATGGCCCGGCTCTCAACACAGCGTGTCATAGCATGGCATGGAAATCCTTCCATCACCACTCGGGCAAAACAGAAGTGCAGCCCGCAGACACTTCGCACCATTGCAGCACGAAGTGAAAAGGGGACGCAACAGAAGAAAAAAAAAACTGAATGCGCGGAGCTGAAAGTGGAAAGCCATTTGGTTCGACCGCGCTGCCTCATTCTTCGTTCACGAGTCCACAGCAGAAGCGTCGGCTTTGCTTGGCAGCCGCCGCCCCGTGCGACGTCCGGCTGTGGAGATGCGATAAGCTGCCGCCGCTCCAGAAAAAAAAATTTTATTCTCTGCTCGCACGCGCATCCTTGTTAGCGAGTGAGGGCCAACGCCCAGGTGAGCGGATTTCTGTGACTGCCTTAGGGCTTCTCCGCACTGCGTATTTCGCTAGCCTACACGCACGTCAAATCTCAAAAAGCTCGCCAGCGCCAGCAAGATTGTAGACCTTTTCGCCGAGTCCATTTTCAACAGCCACGCATAAATCTCAATGGGTGCCGAAAAGCCGTGCCATTCCAAAAGGAGCGGAGACGGACTGAACAGACTTTCTACGGGATTCCATTTCTCCGATTTCTTTTCACCCTGTATCGTCAGTTTTGTACAAAACAACATAATATTGGTTTATTTCATCTTTGTCGGACTATCTTATCTTTCGCTCTCTCTCTCTCTCTCTCTCTCTCTGATAAAAGATGCGGCTGGAGTTTCGGAGACTGTGAGATTAGACAACACAATGCAGCGCGGCTGGCCAACGACAAAGAATAAATGAACACACATAGCGCTACTCGTAATGACAGATGTTGATTTTCACAAAGAAAACATTTACAGGGTGTTTCAGCGAACAGTTTCAAAAATTCGTAAAGGTTGCTTATGGCAGGCATCACAATTCTAGTTCGTGAGATGGTCTGTCCGATGGTCTAGCGTTGCAGTTACTTTTGTGCTTGTATGCATAAAACGATGTTTTGTTAAGAAAGTAGCTAGCACGCCAATGCATTTCTCCGCAAACTTCGGGAATTAATATCTCGAGACTGGTGCCATCCCGAGAATTCGTTTTAAGTCGATCCGCCTTGTGAACTCCGCGGGTAGAACCTGTAAATTTCAATATAGGTCATACGGTAATTAAAAAGGTAATTAGTAAATGTTTCTTAATTAGGCGATTATGCATTTTAATTTGTTGTGTAGGTAATGTCCGCCTCTTCGAGTAGAGCAGCTCATGAACTAGAATTGCGCAATCTGCCACAGGCAGCCTTTAAAAAAATGAAACCGTTCGCTGAAACACCCGGTATATACTTAACCCGGTGATTGAGAACAAGAACATCAGTATCCAGAGCCAAACATCAATGAACCAACATGTGCTCACAGCGTAATCACAACTTACTAGGCACAGGGCCATAGCGATAATTCAAGAAATCACATCTTTTCTTTTTATTTTTTTTCCTTCTTTTTCTGATAGCGACACCGAAGGCATGCTGATATATTCTTATTTATTTTTTTCTAATTTTATCAGTCTCCGAAATCTCTTTTGGCATTTTGCTTTGGGCCCGATTGAATATATCATTTTTTTTTCTAAGCGGGATGTAGCCGAATTTCCGGCAACGCATACCTAAATGGCCTGAAAAACTTTTGCAGCATTATAATGATGCTGCTTTAGCATCTGATTAATGCAATGGCCTGTCGGGCCGAAATACGCTCGTTTGCACGACAGGGGTACTAAATAAATGGCATTTTGTATGCAAAATGTAATATTCAAATAGCATTTTGTACGCACACTGCTTGGGGTGCCTTGTGAGACAGGCGGTTCTTTCTCGTCCGAGTTTGCTTTCTTGCGGAGCATTTGCAATTGTTCAGGGGCAGAAAAAACTACGTCCACCTTCTCGCTATTCTTTTCATATTATGAAAGATGTTATGTTTGTAAGGTACAGCCTTACATGACACTATCTTTTTTAAAGGTGAGTATTCTCCTTTTAAATATGAATATCGCCAGATCCTGACCGGGAGTTTACCACTAGCATTGAAATGTGTACAGTCACATTGTACTGGTACTAACGTATGGGGCAGAAATTTGAAGGTTGACAAGGAAGCTCGAGACCACGTCAAGTACCGCGCAATGAGCCATGGAACGAGAAATGTTAGGCGTCAGAATAAAAGGCAGGAAGACAGCGGTGTAGATCAGAGAGCAAATGGGGATAGCCAATATCCTTATTGAGATTAAGAGAAAAAAACTGGAGCTTGGAAGGCCATGTAATGCGTAAGATGGATAACCGGTGCGCCATTAGAGTTACAGAATGGGTGCGATAAGAAGGGGAGCACAGTCGAGGACGGCAGAAGACTAGGCAGTCGATGAAGTTAGGAAATTAGTAGGAGCTAGTTGCATATGGTTGGCGCAGGACAGGGTTAATTGTAGATCGCAGGGAGAGGCCGTCGTCCTGTAGTGGACATAAAAATAAGGTGACGACGACGACGACGACGATGCTGCTGCTGCTGCTGATGATGATGATGATGATGATGATGAACAACGTAGTCATTGGTTGAGTGAGTGAGTGAATATACTTTTATTTGGTCCAGCAAAGCGCGATAAAACGCGCACCCGGCTAATCCCTCAACGGGACTGACAGATCTAGTCTGCCGGCCCGATCGCGGGCGCGCTGGACGGCCAGGATTTGATCCTCAAAGACGGGACTTCGCAGGAGCGCGTCCCACTCTTCCTTGGTGAACTTCGGGCCCAGCGACCCGCACACCCAGAGCATATGAGGCAACGTAGCTACCTCACCACAGGCCACGCAAGAACAATTCGGATAAATCTCGGAATATATGCTACTAAAGGTCGCCGGATTTGGGTACGAGTTCGTTTGCAGAAGTCTTAGTGTGACCGCCTGCGGCCTGCTTAACTTGGAGTGAGGCGGGGGGAAAACCCTCCTCTCTAAGTAAAAGAATTTAGTGATTTCGTTGTGCGTGATAGGAGCGTCTCTGTGTCCGGGGAGAGAGTCGCCCGATGCGAGGGCAGCGCGGTCGGTAAAGCCACGCGCAGCCTCGTGGGCAGACTCGTTGAGGTTCAGAGGAACCCCCTCAATCGCCCCGACGTGTGCAGGGAACCAAAGGATCGAGTGCATGGAGGTGTTGCCGTGTTTGGCGCCTTTCAGAATTTGAACTACCTGCCGGGCTACCCGGCCTTTCTGGTATGCCCTGATGGCGGCTTTCGAATCGCTATACACCCTGTCTCTCCGACCGTCTTGCATGGCGAGTGCAATGGCCACTTGCTCGGCCACCTCTGGGTTCGTCGTCCGGACGGAAGCACAGTTGATAACTTTGCCCAGCGTGTCAACGACGGAAACCGCAAAAGCCTTGCCGTCTCGGTATGCAGCTGCGTCCACGAAGCTTGCTGCGATTTTGTCCGTTTACTTGCTTTAGTATATTCAATGCTCTTGCCTTGCGACGACCTGCGTTGTGAACGGGATGAACGTTGCGGGGCAAAGGGGCGACCACGATCTTCTCCCCTATTTCTCTGGGGATTTGGGTGTCTTCAACCAAGTTCTTGGTTGGTGCGAGTCCGATCTCCTCGAGGATACGCCTGCCGGCCGGCGTGGTGGACAGCCGAGTTAGCTGGGCCCGTTCCTGAGCCTCGGCTATCTCCTCCATGGTGTTGTGTATGCCGAGCCGAAGGAGGTCCTCTGTATGCGTTCTGACGGGCAGCCCGAGCGCTCTCTTGAAGAATTTTCTAATGAGGGCATTAAGCTTTTCCCGCTCGGCTCTGAGCCAGTTGTGCATGGCCACCGTGTAGGTGAAGTGACACAGCACAAAGGCGTTGATGAGCCGAAACAGGTTGTCCTCCTTGAGGCCACGATGTCTGTTCGTGACCCTTCGGACAAGGCGAAAAGCATTGTCGGTTTTCGCAATTATCTTGCGTAACGCAGTGCCGTTGCCGCCGCGTGTTTCTATAAACATACCCAGGACTCTGATGGTGTCGACCCTGAGTATCGGGTCACCGCTCCGAGTGAACTTTCCGAGACCGGTTTCCAGCCCTTGGGTCTGCGGCCTTTTTCTTTTCTATAAAGGAGAAGCTCAGATTTGGTCGGGGAGCATCTGAGTCCGGTGGGTAGCAGGTACTGCTCCGTGACGTCTACCGCCTCTTGCATGGCGCTTTCCACTTGCCCTTCGCTACCGCCGGTGCACCAGATGGTGATGTCGTCTGCGTAGATGGTGTGTTTGATACCTTCAACTTGGGCCAGATTCCTCGAGAGGCCGATCATGCAGATGTTGAAGAGAGCAGGAGAAATGACCGAGCCTTGCGGCGTGCCCCGTGGGCCCAGGAGCACCTCGTCGGAGACAAAGTCGCCGATCCGCAGCTTCGCTTTCCTCCCCGTCAGGAACGAACGGACGTAGTTATATAGTCTGGGGCCCAGCTCGAGGTCTGCCACGGAGGCCAGAATGTATTCGTGGAGAACGTTGTCAAACGCTTTCTCGAGGTCGAGTCCGAACAGGGCCCTGGCGTCTCTGGTACTGCCGTCGATGATTTGATGTTTGATCATCTTCATGGCGTCCTGCGACGAGAGGCCGGCACGAAAGCCAATCATGTTGTGAGTATAGATGTTGTTCTCTTCGAGATATCTGTTTAGCATGTTGAGGACGACATGCTCCGCCACTTTCCCAACGCAGAAGGTGAGAGAGATCGGTCGGAGGTTGTCCCTGTTTGGAGCCTTGCCGGGTTTGGGGATCAGGACGACGTTGGCGGTCTTCCATTGCTCTGGGACACTGCCGTTTTTCCACGTCTCGTTGATCTTCTCGGTGAGGTATGCGATCGAACCGTCGTCAAGGTTCCGCAGCATCTTGTTGGTGATTCTGTCGGCACCTGGCGCACACTTCCCCTTGAGCGCGAAAATGGCTTGCCTAATTTCCCCCACGGTAAAGTCTTCGTCCAATTCCGGACGGCTTGGGCCGAGGTTGTCGGGAAACCGGTCTTCCTCGTTTCCACGCTTTATGGGAAGGTATTTCTCCATGAGCTTGGCAACCAGCTCGTCCCCGGAACAGGATGTGGTAGCTTCATGAAGGGCTCTGGCGAGCGTGTGTCTCTGACTGGATCTGGTGCTGCCCTCGTCGAGGACATGTTTAAGCATGCCCCAGGACTTGCCGTTACGCATCTGCCCGTCGATCGAGTCACAGACCTCGTCCCATTGCTGCTTGCCGAGGGTCCGACAGTGATCTTCGATGGCCTTGTTAAGCTCGGAGATCTTTTTCCTCAATCTTCGGTTAAACCTTTGTCCCTTCCATCTTAGAAGCAGCGCCTGCTTGGCCTCGATCAGATGGGCCAGCCTACTGTCCATCTTTTCTACCTCCAGGTCGCTGACGATCTTCTTAGTAGATGACTCGGCGTCACTCTTGATTCGCTCGCACCAATCTTCCAGGTCTTTGGGGACGGGTGCGCTGTCGTTGCCGCGGAGCTTGCGAAAAAGGTCCCAGTCTGTGACAGTGAATTCTCTGGATTTACTTCGGGTGACTTCGAAGCGGGTCTCGAGCACATAATGGTCGCTACCAAAATTTATTGCGGTGTTGCTCCACTCGGCTCCCTCGACGTTCTTCACGAACGCCAGATCAGGGTTGGTGTCCCGGCTCACCGAATTGCCGATTCGGGTGGGGAACACCTTGCCCGTGATGAGCGTGAGGTCCATTTCGTTGACGTTCTGCCACAGACCCCGGCCCTTGCTCGTGTCGTAGACGTGCCCCCACACGCCGTACGGTGCGTTGAAATCTCCGACGACGACCAAGGGATGGGTGCCGGCCAGGTCGACGGACTTCTTGAGTATTGTTTTGAACTACTGTTGTGAGTGCCTAGGATTGCTGTAGATGTTGAGTATAAACACGCTGTTTCTTCGCTGGTTGCGTTGTCTCGTGTTGAGCAGAACCTCCGCCATGACGTATTCGACCTTGCAACTCGCCAGCTTCAGGTCGTGAGACAAGTGTGTAAGCCTCCTGTCAATTAACGTGCACACTCCCCGACCTTCGGCCTGCACGGAGACGGCACGATAACCAGAGAGGGATGCGGCAGAGACGAGGGTTTCCTGTAATGCTATTACTTGTGGTTTGTTAGGTAGCGATCTTAAATATTGCTGCAAAGGAGCCCTCCTATTGGAGTACCCCCTGCAGTTCCACTGCCAAAATTTGAACTCCTCTTTGGAACTATCCATGATTAGATAAATTGTCCGGGGTACCCGCTGTAAGCACAGGTGCACGCAAGAAGTTCCCCCCACTCTGACGTGCCGATGTGCTCGTAGCCCTGATCTGAGTCCCCGACGCGTTCGGAACAACGACCTGCATCGGAGTTACGGACGTATTATTCGGGATCACCAGACGCTCGAGGGCGTCCATGCGATCGGCCAGCGCGCCTAGGCCTCTCCTCGGGTCTCCAAGGGCGACTTGCACATGTGCTAAGCCTTGTTGTAACTGCTGCACACTCTTAGTGCGCGTGGCCAGCATGCCTTTGATCTCATAAGTTTGATAATCTGAATCCTCCTTACTGGAAACTGCCCTACGCTTGGCGGCGCCGGCCGAGTCGCAGGCCGGAACTGGTGCTTCTGTGGCAGTCGGCGCCGACGCGGTGGATGTAGCACTCTGACTGATTACCAATTTGTTAATCTCTATCATTTCACTAGCCATCTTTCTGATCATTTCTTTTAAGTCCGCGTTTTCCTTCATAAGGTGCGCTACCTCGGCGTCCCTGGATTGCTCTGGAAGCGGGTCGCGTGGGCCCCGATAGGATCTCGCGTGGGCGCCGCCAGCAACAATATCTGCCCACGATAGCGTCGACTTTCTCTTCCTCTGCTGGCCGGCACTGGACCCATACCGGGCCCTCGAGACAGAGCGGCTCTTGGAGCGGCTTCCGGATCTGCCCCTGGACATAGATCTGCCCCTGGACATAGATCTGCCCCTGGACCGGGATCTTCCCCTGGACCGGGATCTTCCCCTGGACCTGGAACGGCGTCCGGAAGGCGGAGAGGGGCTCCTGGATCTAGAGCTCCCGCGAGCCGCGGAGCGACCGGCGGCGGCCGGGAGTTGTCGCTCGCCCATGGCGAGGGCCGGAGACTTGCTCCTATTGGCTCGGGATCGGTCCCCGCGCATGCGTCTGACGAGGTACGGCGTCTGGTACTTCTGCTTGCATTCCTTGGCAGCGGTGAAGTGTCGGCCTCCGCACAGCCTGCATTTGGGGTCGCACTTGTGTTGTTCTTCCGGGTTGGCGATGCCGCATCCCCTGCACATAGTTTCGTCCGGCGAGGGGCAGACGTCCGCTCGATGCCCGAGGCGGCCACAGGCGTAGCACACCTCCACTTGCTTCCTATATAATGCACGCCTGACAAGTGTGCCACCGTACGACACGTAGTTTGGCACCTTGTAGCCGTCGAAGAACACAACCACGGTGCCCGTGCTCTTGATTCGTTTGGCTCCCAAGGCCAGCGGGTTCTTCGAGTTGACAATCTTGCGATCGAGCTCCTCCGGGCCTTCACTCGGTGCGATGCCACGGATGACGCCTTTGCACGTAGAGTTGGGCGCTGCCTCGTACGCATTCACCTCGTGCTGCTGGCCGCCAACAGCGATGCACTCGACCCTGACGTAGAGGGTCGCGTTCTCTCTGCTGGGGGTGCTGATGACCATGATATTTTGTTGGAAATTCGGGCACATCGTGTCCGAGTCCCGCTTCGCCTCGTTGAAACCGACTGCGTTCCATATGGCCTCGGCCACAACTGTCGGCCCCACCTTGCTGATGTTCAGACCTCCCTTCGGCCTGACGATGATCTTCGGGTCTTCTTTGGGCAACGGAGGCATCCTCCCACCTCGAATAATTCTGGCTTGGTCATTGGTTGCCTCCAGCTATATTAAACAAAATTAATTTTCGTGCACTGGTTCCCCACACAAGTTTGTGTACATACACGTATGTGATCGAGTACATAACAGTCCCTCATCATGAAACAAGTTGTCGCCGGTGTGGTATACACGTAAGAAAGTCTCCTTCCGATTATTTAATTCGTGTAAAAATATTTAGCCTTAAAAGGGGACGTCTTCAACCTAAAAATCGGGTGCCAATTCAGAGAATGGAATGGGATGCTGCGATGAATCGATGCCTGCCTTACGCGCAAACAACGATAGATCATCTTGTCGACAAGAGATTTCTGTCGGACGTATCGGTGTGCGAGGCCGTCCCACACTGTACGTCGGCGATGGGATAGTCTATCGGCATGCATGTGAAACATGCGACTGAAGTGGTCGCTTAAGCTTCTAGTGCGCTTCTGTCCTCACTTACGACTCCTTTTTGTTCCTTACCATGACAATGAAAAACAAACAAAAAAACTTGAAACTTCAATGGATGTGGTTCAGGTGCGTCCTGTCATGTGACACAAAGTATGATAGTCAGGCAAAATTTTATTTCAGTCATTTTTCACGGACGGTCGAACGAAACCATTAGAATTCATGAGCCTGAAACGTATGTGCAAGAATGCTGTAAGATACGCGCCCGCTCTCCTTGGAAGACCTGCGTGAAACATATTATGCACGCATCACAAAACTCGCTTCCCTTACTATTCACGCTCGTTCGAAAAGTCTCGATGCAGATTAAACTTGAATACAATAGCGCTGCCCCATACCATGCTTCTTGTCTGTGGCATGTTCGCATTGCTTACCGCTTTCCTAAGACTGAATGAGCACCAACAGAGGCTATAACATATTCAGTTTCAACAACGGCTGCGGGCTTCCCACTCACCCACTCTCCCGTCAATGCCTTCTGTGCCCAATTGCAGTTATCCTTTCTCCACAAATATTCAGTGGCTTCTTCTACTTTCAAAAGGAGCCTGTCATTGCAGATGTACACGTCCCTTATCTATGCATCGCAGCATTCACTGGTTATGTAAAGCTCGCCAGCAAGGTTGTATAATCAGAACTTTGGGCGCCATGCCGGCCTTTCGAAGACCACAATGCCTGCCCGAAGTCTTATACTCGTAAGTTGGCAGAAGAACGATCGGTATTCTGTTTTTATGAAACGATGCAATGCTGTTAATTCTTAGAAAAAGAAAAAATATGGCATCAGTAAGCTTAGATTGAATGTACACCTCCCTCCACAAGAGCTTTCGTAACGCGAAGCTCACTAGACGAGTCCTGTCCGCGGATCGTCGAATTCTAGTGAACTCAGTAGGTTCGCTACACAAAGACTAACGCTATTCTTTGCTGAATTCTTGGCTTCCCGACTAGGCATGCAAATGTTCAGAATGTTTCTGGCGTACCTGCTTTTCGAAAGCTTTTCTGTGCAGCTTTTCTGCGCAGATGTGGCAGTATCTGAAAGGCGTGTAGCGTGTTCCTAGGAAAGGACCGACATACACCTCAGTATCACCTAGATGAAAGAAGCAATTCATTCCTTGAGCTTGAATACAGCCCATTAGAGGCAATGAACTACTGACACAGGAAAATGTTAAAGTATTTCGTTGTAAAGTAGCTGATGTCCTATTGGTTCTTCGTGTGTTTCTCATCGCAACATGCCGCTTTTCGAATAAGAACATCAAAAACATACGAAGGAATGTTGTGTGCCTCCAACGTGAAGAGCTGGTCCGGGTACATTTCCCACACAAAGTAAGCTCGCCATAGCATGGTAGAATTCAATTGGACCAAATTCTCACCCTTACGCACTGTTGGACGAAATGTGTTCGTTCATTGGCCACGTTGGTGAAAGCTCATAATGGAAGTTTATTGGCTAACTTTGAATTATTTCATCCAATTTCGAATTATGTTCCTCCAAAGGGGAGGAAAGCATCAGGTCTCGCGACACTGATGCAGACGTATAGTACAAATTCAATACAGTTGCAGCTTATTGCTCTCAACTGAGTCCACGCATGGGCACACTGAGCTGGCGATAAAAGCACTTTTAACATTTTGCCTCTTCGACAAAGAAGGCGCATGAATTTTTCAGTGACTTTTATTATTTGGCTTTATGACGTGGTAGACTTATTCCTCTTTTATAATAAAGTTATGTTTCCTCTTTTGCTTTTTTTTTTTCTTCTCCTACATAATGCATGGTAAGTTGGCTGCGGAGCTAGGAAACGCAGTTTGCAGCCACGTTCGAGTCTTCTTCTAAGCACGCCGCTCAACTTTTGCGCAGCGGTGCCTTGGTCATGTTCCAGAAATTTCATAGATTGAGTTTCAAAACTGGTCAGCGCACTTTCGCTAGGTAAGCGTCCTTTCTGAAATTGAATAAACTACCGATGCCTCCTTGCCTCCATCGCAACTAAAACGCTTCTTCCATCGAAATAATGTTGTCGAAAAAAAAAAACTTCATCCACTTTTCTAAAGTACTAGGTGCTCTATTGCTTTCCGCGGTGATTTGTTTCTTCTTTGTGAAGTTGTCATTTTTAGGTAGGCACTTCACGTTTCCAGGTGCGGCGGCAACCAAAATATTACATTTTCAGTGAAACACCTGTACTACAGTGCATGGGTGAATAAATAAAGAAATCGCACTTTCAACGCGCCTACTCACATCACCGCACGCATGCGCTAGTAGGTCGAGAGAAAAGTATGTGTGGTCTGCCTACCCCTGCAATATATATTCTAGCACTTAAGTTGCCGGACGCGAATCGTTCTGATTCGAAATAAAGTTTTCTCACATAAAATGCTTGACTCAAAAACTGGTTTTGTTGCCCAAACACACCCCTAACCAATATACTGATATGTTAGCAACAAGAGCGTGCTTTTTTCTCAAGGATGCGTAGCTAACTCAGCTACAGTTGACAATGAGATTAGACGAGAATGTTGTCTGGAGACTTTATTTAGAGCAAGCCGCCTCGTTCCCAAGTGGTGCATGGCACACTGTTCCATAATATCTAATGGTATCGGTACATCTCTCGCCAGTAATAAACTCAAAATCTTGTAATCTCTCAGTCAACACTTAAGGGCACCGCGAATGTTCGAGACACATGCCGACAAGATCGCGCGGCGTTCAGAATTCAATTTACCTGTGGGAGGCAGTTCTCTCCAGCACTGTTTTTTTTTTTTTTTTCTGCTGTGCTTCAGTCGTTTTCTCTTTATTTTTTTCCTTTAGCATTGTCAGCCGTGGCCATTCTACCCGCTTACACGGTGACACGCCCGTTCCCGCAAGCCTGACGACGCGAAAAACACAGCCAAGCACGGAACGTCACCGAAGCAACTTCACGCGACGCCTGAACCAACCAAAAACCCGATAGACGTAGGGAGCCTAGAGCTCAGGCGTCAAAGCGAGGGCGGCGATAGAAGTATGCAGAAGAGCCGAGAGGAAGTGGCCGCGGGGGCGAGACGGGGGGGTGGTGGGGGTGGCTGTTGAGAGTGGAGGGCACCTTAAACAACGTTCCCGCTCTGACGTGCCCGCCACGCACCCACGCCCGCTGCAAGTTATGCGCAAGGGCGATCAGAGCCGCCGCTTGTCCGAATGAGTCACACGGTTGAGGCCTCCCGTTCTCTCAAGCATCGGATGGCTCTCGCTCCGTGAACGGCTGGTTTTACGCGTTCGCTAGATATTCACAACGGCGAGGAGGAGAAGGAGGCGGATGAAGCGATGGTGCAGGCGGCGAGGCGTCGTCGTTTCCAGATGGCAGCACTCACCCAGCGGGGTTCCGCAGGCCGATACCGAGCGCGTGTCTTCGCCCTCGGCGTTCTCGCTTGAGCGGCCGAGTAACAGCCCTGAAAGCAGTGCGCTGCCATACTTTTTCTCGCTGCCCCAGTATATCTCTTCTTTTCTCTCTCTCGCTCTCTCTCTTCCCCGCACGCCTATCCTTGCTGTGTTCCCGACTTCCGTCTCATACAGTCTGCTGGCAAGGTGCCGCGAATTAGATTGCCGCCAGTCGTAAAGCTCAGCGAGCCCTAAATGGAAGGCGAACGACAACGCTGTAGTACGGACGGCGAGCGCAAACACACCACCGTAACTACCGCTTCGCGCGCCGGCGGAAGAGAGAAAACGGGGGAGACGAGGAAAAAGTGACTGTTGCAGGCGCTGCAGCGAGTGCGCCGTACTGCGTTGTCTACGCCGGCTCTCCACCCGCTGCGCTCCCCAAACGACTGTCTTCTCCCATTTCTGCTCTTGCCTTCCTTTCTCAGGAACACCAAACCGCCATACCTCCTCCTTCGCTTGCCACCTACCGTGTTTTCCCTATGCACCTGCCTTTCTTTTATTCTTTTTGTTTTCTTCTATTTGTGCACTTCGAACAATGCATCATCCATAGCAACTCAGACAAAGACAAAGCATCTCGAGCTGTGGAGGGCGCTTTGGGGGGTTGCTCCAGAAGGGGGTCTTGTGAAGCGCGCCTTGTCCTCTTCTATTCTCCGCCTTTTCCCAGCTTCCAATGTCCCTTTTCTCGAAACCCTCTGAACATGTCGAGTACATAAAACTCAGAAGGGCTGCATTCTTTTCTTTAACAATTTCGGCGAAGCGTTTGAAACCAGTACGAATTCAAGTGTGTGGTTCAGGTGAGAGAGAGAGACAGAGAGAGAGAGAGAGAGAGGCAAAGGAAAGACAGGGAGGTTAACTAGAGATTATCTCCGGTTGGCTACCCTGTACTGGGGGAGGGGCAAGGGAATGCGATAGGTGAGAAAGAGAAGGTTAAAAAATTAAAAGGAAATTTAAAAGAAAACCTACACACACACACACACGCACGTACACACGAACTGTTTCTGTGGGCCGTGTCACGCTGACCGCAAAGACATTCCTAGTGTTACGCAGTGTCACCGTACAATCCTACGTCACACAGTGCACAGTCACAATTTGTCAGAAAGTGCCGTGCATTTTAAGTACCACAGCAGTCTCTTCATAGCGGATCGCGCTGATGTTCGCGTAGGCCAGTTTCCAAGGATCTTGTGTTCTGTCATTGGGCGCTTGTCCAGTTTGTCTAGGGTGGCTGAGAGGACTGCTCTTTTCGAGTTGAAACTAGAGCACTGACAAAAAAGGTGCGCGATTGTTTCATTGCACCCGCAGAAGTCACAAAGAGGGCCGTCGGCCATTCCGATAAGAAATGTGTACGCATTTGAAAATGCTACTCCGTGGTAAATGAAAGGCAAGGAGGTTAACTAGAACTGAGCCCTTGTGGCTATATTACACTGGGGGAGAAAAGGCGAGGGAAATATTGAGACAAGCAGAGAAAGTTCACTGTGGATATCGGCCGATGAGGTAACATTTTTTTTCTCTGTATCATTGACGGTCATTCATTCCAGATCACAGATGGTCACCCAATTCGGTAGTTTTGAAAAATCGCAGTTGCGCTTTTGTGGCCTTTTGTAGCTGCGATATGTGAGGCCATGGTCCCAAGACCTTGTTCAAGGTGAACGGTTTTCTATCGGTTTCTATATAATTACGTCATGAACAATGTATTTTTCTTTGGTCTCTACTCGACGATTGTAAATAGTTGCGCCAGTATTTGTAATAATGTAATTTCCATTCGTCTTCATAAATTGCGCATATTCTGCATATAATGTAGGGTGCGTGGTCCAACTATATGATGATTTCCCTCAGACATTGCAAACGATAACTGAGAAACCAGTTTGATTGCTTCCAAAAATGACTGTCGCAACGCAGATCGTTTTGAAATTTTGTCATTGATATCATTTCTTTTGTGTGCGCGTGCGTGTGCGTGTGCGTGTGAGAGAGAGAGAGAGAGAGAGAGAAAGAAAGAAATACTTGCACTACCAACTATAACTTCAAACGAAACTTCTCTTTTCTTTCGTTATTCCAATACTGTAGAGAAAGAGAAGCAAGGAAAGAAAGAGAAGTTAACAAGGGGCACGTTCGGTTTGCTATACCTTGCACTGGGGTAAGGGGTAAAAAGGTTAAAAGAGAGAAAGTAGGGAAGAGAGAAAGCACTAGTCGCGAGGCACGCTTTAAAGTTCACGCGAACTCTACAAACCGTCGCAGAGTCCTGTCGACTTCAAGTCATGTAACAACGAGTTGCTTTTGTCCGAGCCAGCGGTGTGTTCATCCACGATTCAAGAATCTCGGCTTCTGAAAATGGTTTTGAGTACAGATGGTTTAATTCTGTCCCGAGAGGGCGGCGCTGGTCGTCATAACGAAGACAAGAGCACAGGGCGTCTTCACTTGTTCTATCGGTCCCGCAGGAGTCGCACGTAAGTATATAGGTCAGTCTTTCCCATGCGAAATGAGTGTGCTTTCGTGAATGCAACCCCAATCCTGAGGCTACATACCAACGTTGCAATAGAGCGGTAAATTTGTAATGGTACTTGCAGCTTTAACAAAGGGTTAAGTTTGTGTAAGCAGCACTTCAGGGAACTAGGAGATGACCAATAAGAGCGTGTGATAGTCCGGGCCTACAGGAAATGAAGTCAGTAAAGTAATGCTGCAGGTATCTGTGCTACCCATTCAAGCGATATTACATAACATGCGTCAGTAAATTATCTTCAAACATACGACATGTTAGAAAATTCAACCATAGGCACAGCCAGCCTATGACCCCTTACACTACCTGTAAGGGGGTCATTCGCTATGTAGACGTTATGGATGGCCCCGCGAAACTTGAGCGGAACATTGTTAACGATCGCAATCCGCTGGCTATGGCAGTCAAACGAATCAAAAATACAGGATCAGTTATCATAGTTTTAGGCGGGTTAAAAGTGCCCAATTTCGTCAGATATGGGCCAACTCTGGTCCGGTGCTTCCTGTATCGAAAGCAGTTGGATGTATGTTATGTTCGTGGCAAGCTTGGACATCGGGCGGATGTCTGTCCGGCGCCCGATTGTTTTGAATGTCGAGGATGCGAGGCTCGGAACCCTGAAGAGGATCACAACTGTGTGCCTTGTTGCAAGCTTTGTGGCGGACGACACCTGACCGCGGATAAACAATGCAGACAACGATACCAGCTTCCCTTCGTCGTGCGTGTTCGACGACAGGAGAGAGCCAGGGCGGAGCTAGCGGCGGAACAGGAGGAAGCCGAGATGGTGCAGCTGGTGAGCGCCCGCCAACGCTCTAAGGGACGCTCGCACTCTAGGAGCCGCTCCAGGTCGAGGCAGCGGCCATCGTCTGGGACTCCAACGACCAGGAGCCGATCCGTTTCTAGGGAGGCGCGGGTGCGCTTTCCTGCAACTGGTGGAGGCGGCGGCGCAGCTGGAAGCCTGACCACCTGGGCTGACAAGGTCAAGGGCGGCGTCAGTGCCGGCCGAGCGCGCGAGCAGCGCCAGGAGCATGTGGATGGTAATAGGGATAGGGATAGGATTGCGCAATTGGAGAGAGAGAATCATAGCTTAAAAGCAGCCATTGACGGGCTTATCAAATAGATAGCTGAACTTAGGAACGGCTTACCTTCCGGTAACAGCGATAGCTTAGGACAGGCTAGGAAACATGATGACGCGGTTGAGGTACCAAGGTCTGTGAAGGTCGCAGAAGAGAACATGGCGGACGAGGAGACGCCTGCTCCGAAAAAGAGGGCCCTATCCTCGACCGTGCGGATTCAGGGCGAAGTCGGTTCTGAGCTTAAAGCAATGATGGCGACATCTACTTGGATTCGCAAAGTACTCAGTAGCTCGCATTTTCACAGGCAAGACACGAACACAGATATTATAATGGCCTATTCCTCAACTATTCCTCAACAATGTATGTGCGTTACACAGGTGATGGAACCTTGTTAGCCGGCCATCTAAAGTTCTGACACTAACCGAATAGGACGTTAATCAAATCGGAGAGAGGCATTGAAGCGAGCCTCTCTCTTGCAGAGTGAGCTGATAATGGGAACGCTGATTTCAATCACAGTTTCGGCATATCATGTCTGGGCACACAATCACACCAGCTGAACAAAGGAAAAAGGCTGCATGGAGGACTTGATGAAATAACAACATATTTTAAACCTACACTAAAAATCCGTACCCCATACTGTTCAGAGAAAATTTCTGAAATATGGTCGGTAGTTGCCAATTCGTCATAGCAGTTATATCCGGTTCCTCGCGGAACGCAGCTCTAAAGACAGAATTTTGATGCGTGCAGCAGGTTATCTATATTAAATGTATTCGGACATTTAAACTGTGGTAGCGTTACAGGTAGCTTTATATCCCCATTGATGTCGTATATGAACGGGAAATAAACAGTTTTCATAACCGTGCCTCGCCCTTAAGCACTTCCGCAAAAGTGATTTTGCTTAAAGTTGTACAGAAACGACTTTGGAGCAAATACGATGCAATGAAACTATGAACTCTCACATAAACCTCTCCTCTGAATGCACTCATTTATGTTCTCAGCTTTTCCAGTTGTCTCTAGCACTGCGGGCCAAAGGGAGCAGATTTAAAGTAGAATAAATGCTTACGATTCAGAATGTAACTACATAATAGGCTTAAGAAGAAGCCTGTCACGTAGTAGTGACGGTGAATAATGCAGCTGCAGAACTGTGAATGGCAAAACTATTTTTTTATTGGGCTAACTTGGGCCCACAAAAGCAAGTCACACTCAAAGCACAGCAATAGCGGCGAACACGGTCGGCGATCGTCGAAATCTGATCTGCCGGTCAAGCGCGTCGGCTTTTGTACATGTGTGATCGAAGGTTCCAAAGTAATCGCTGGTGCCTGCGTGCCTTCCAGAAAATTCTACACAATTCGCGTCGCACACGCAATGAGATTACCCAACCTTTGGTGACAACAGAACCATCGATAACATTCGAGAAACTTCCGATACATGCGGGCGCATGCCGCGCTGAGCGATAACATTTGTTCGGCGGTGAAAAGCACGCACCCGTAATAGATAAACAAGTCCACGTGTCAGTATCCTCCGGTATGCTTTCGCAATAACTTCTTTTAGACGATGTGATTTCCTGGATAACTTGCTATTTCATACCGACATGATGTAGCGCGAAGACACAATTACACAGAAGGGACACAGAACACGTCGCAGGCGCTTTATTCGGGTGCGCTGTATTCAGATGTTTCAGGTATGCCCGCTTATATCGCATGCGTCACATGCTTGTTCCTTTTTGTGACCCGATCATTTCTCGGAGAGAGGACATTTTTTTTTTTCACCACGTTTTCTTTAAGCGCTTCTCAGTTCGATCAGCAATACGCATGCCGACCCTAGCTGGGTGCGCTAACCCAGTGGTAGCAAAATAAAAAGAAAGGAAAAAAAAAGGTGGCTACAGCTGGCAGAAACGTGTAGCAGGAGCAAGTGGGACACAAAGTGAACGGTGGCACAGCTTCTTTTAAACACAAACTTCGCCAGTTTCTGAAATTGCTGATCAATACTTCCTTGTGGCCAACGGAACATCGGAAGTATGAGACAAAAACTATAAAGCGTCTCGCTCGGGCAACGTCGTGTGAATCACGCCTCCTCCGTTCCCGCATTACAGCGCACCGAGAAACCTTAGGGTTTGGTCATGCGGTGGTTTTGGTATGCCGATATCCTGGTGCACCGCTTGATCCTCGACCTCTTTCTCTCTCTTCTTTTATCGCTTTCCTTAGACAGCCACGCACAGGCAGCTACGTGTGATTTCCCGCGACCCCTTCGCTCCTTATACTTACTCGCTCCTGAGGCAGGGCGTGGTTCCGGTGGTGCGGTGAGTGATGAATGCATGACCTAGTTGAAAGGAAAGATGGGGGGAGGGGGTAGAGCTCAGCCTTCACAACTGCACAGTCGGACTCTTCTTCCTTTGTTTTTGTTTTTTTGTTTTTTCAGCTGCAGTTTACCCGAAGTGTGAGCAGTTCCCAGATTCTTTTTTTATTTTTTTTTCGCCTTTGACTTTCTGTTATCGGATCTCGCTTAGTCACGGACGAATTGTGGAGCGTGCGATAAAGGGAAAGCCACACAAAAAAAACGCCGATGCATTTGGGTAGCAACAGTCCTGGTAAAACTAAAGAAACGTGGCAGGCCCGTATAGATGTGGTGGAGTCTGAACTCGTCCGGCTGAGTGGTCAAAGAGCTAGGAACGGGTGCGACCGACAGTGTGTCAAGTCAGCACAATAGAACGAGAGATTGCCATAAGCTACAGAGAGAAGGCACTAAAAGACAATTCTGAACTATACGAGGCTAGATTTCGCTTCTTCGGCACTTTTGCGGGCTGGGCCTTGTCAGCTATGTCTATGCTTTCTGCGTTAGATGAATGTAGCCTGAAGCAGTTTGAACAAAAAAGCTGTCCAAAGACATTTGTAGGAAGCCCTTTGTGTCGTGTGTATTTTTTAATCGCCTTTTGCAAGTAGTAAATCTTTCTCCGAAGAATGCGTAGCCTGCTATCTAGGCGTACCTATCCATTGAGTCAGTCAATCATGTTTATCAGTTAGCTCTATCAGTCAGCCGTGACGGTTAGTCAGTCAGTCCTATCAATAAGCCCTGTCAATTAGTCATTTTTTGTCAGTGAGCCCTGTAGGTCATTCAGTCATTTTTATCAGTCAGTTACACAATCAGTCCTATCAGTCACTCAGTCTTATCGGTCAGTCCTATTACTAATTCAGTTAGTCCTATTAGTCAATCAGTCAGTCCTGTCAGTCTGTCCTTTAAGTCATTGAATCAGTCCTGTCAGTCACTCAGTCATTCAATAATATCAGTCTGTCCTTTAAGTCATTCAGCCAGTCCTATTAGTCAGTCAGTTAGTCAGTCTGAGGAGCTGTCACATTATGCGGGATGGCCGCCAGCCGATATACTCGTATATTCCGATGGCTAGCATGGGCGGCGCTCATTGTGATTATACTTCTTGGAGGCATGGTTTTCAATGAGGTTATTCGCCCTCTGAGGTCACAGTCCGAGTGCGCATTCCTTCTGTTATCTAAGTGATGTCCTCACAGAGCTCGTAGTTTTTTACCGTCAGGGGTCTCCTTTGATGTCGTTAGGAGAATGCAATTGGTTAACATTGTTTCCTTCGGGAACAGATTCTAAATTGAAGTGTGAATAGCACGAACATTCACCCGGCTGAATTCACATGGCACTAAAGGCGTTACATGGTCGTTTTATAGTATATGTTGCGCAAAAACCTTGCCATGCGAAGCCCGAGCAGGCGCTACAAATGCCTAACTACGTATCTATAACTGAGTTAAGGCACCGCTTTCCAAGCCTATGCAATAGGAAGGCACTTTGAGGCTCCGATACAAAGCTAGTGACACTTTCACTGCCGCACACATTAGCTTCGACCGTTTTTCTTAATGATGTGCAAGATTACCAAGCAAATTGTTTTCATTAAGTTGTGCAGCGCAAATTAGTTCTAATTAGTCGACTTCACTGTGTACCATTCAAGTGTGCAGGAGCCCGTCAATTCTAGTAGCCTTAAGAGTGAAACGCGCACACATAAGAGCAGTGCTAGCATAATTAATTAGCTCTGTCCGCGTAGTTGCAGCGTCTAATCGAAAACCACCCTCTGTGTTTGCTTTGGCTATGAGGTGAAGCGAAATCATATTACTGTTTGCGTTTTATCTCTTTTGGGTCATGGGCCCCGCTGTTCATTAGAGCATTCGCTGCACCAAGAACGGACAACTGCAAGGCCATGACTCTTATTTTTTTCGTGGCAAGCGTTTCTTGTCGACATTTTGTTTGGCTCTCTTAGCAAATAACCGACAATGACCTTGATCTGCTTCGTTACTGCTACAGAAATGAAAGCGTTAATAACTTCTCCAAACGCTCTATCACGACTCTCGAGATCTGAAGGCAATGGGGGAAGTCTATGTCAGAACCCACGGTTCTAAAAGCATAGTCTCTCTACCTTCCAGCACAGGCATCATTTGAAATCACAGTTTCTAATTATCGTTAAAAGTACTACACTTCGAGCAAGGTGAGCGAGATAGAGAAACGGTTATTAATAGAAAGCTATTTTGACTGTCCTATTCAAATTAACGTGAAACACAAAATGCTATTAATGGGCAACTACTTCAAATTGCAATAAAGTGTAGTAACGATTGCGTACCATACGCAAAGAAGTAGGCAATTGTTTTAAGGAACAACTTTTATTATCGCCAGCCTATTCACATTCACTAGTGATATCCTCTCTCAGAGAACCATAGCTACCTGTATACTGCGAAAAGCAGTGACTACAAAAAACAACTAGTTAACCCCGGCGCTCTGTCTGAGCAGTTGCCTACTGCAGCTGCTTCTTTTTCCCCTCACTGTACTACTTTCGTTGCCTTTAACGAGACAATAATCCCTACAATGTGCACGTAACTATGATTGTTGCTCTTCAGAGGAAGATTTAGCTCATGCAGAAGTTCTTATCTGAATACACCGAAACGGGGAAATTGTTTTGCCCAGTATCTACTGAACCGAATTCTATTAACTTTGCTGCTCCGGCTAAAATACAAAAGTTAGAATCTACCTATGGTAGGTAGCACATCTTTATTTCTCTCATAAACATTTAACAAACATCAATAGCAGACATAACAAACAAACATTTCATAAATATACAAAAAAAATTTTGGACATAGAAAATTAAGAAAGAACGACGAGTTTAGCACTCTCAGTTATAAAAAAGGGTATCAACATTCTATAAACTCTGCCTGTTGTGACATCTAAAGCATACAAAAAAAATACTATATATCCCTCTGAAATAGACCACTAATTTGTGAGTAGGACTTTTGCAATACACTCGTTAACATTGGAACCATTTCACGTATTTTGTGAATTTATACATCATCTATGCCCGCTTTAGTTTCTCTAACACATGCTGTTTAAGAAACTTCATTATCTGCGTTATTAAGTTGCTCATTATGGAGCTTTTCACTCCATATTCTTCAACACTTATGGATATTTTGAAGTAACTGTTAAAACTATAAAACCTTAAATCTGAAGTCTGATTCCTATTATTGACAGTATTTAGCTTTCGCTCTCAAAGACAACATACTTGTTTCGTATCAGTCAAGTGGGTGTTTAGGGAGACCATTTATGCGTTTCACGCGCATATTAATCAAGAAATCGGAGTTGGCGCCAAGGTAAGACTTCCGTTTAAATTCTAACTCCAAATAACATAAAATTTACCAGAGTGTGATTATTAACGTATACTGCAGTCTTTCTATATCTCAACATAGTGCGTATAAATTTTTGATATCCCTCGTTGCGCGGTTTATCGCTTTCTAGCCAGTTTCTTTTCTAAACCCGGAAGTTCGTGTTGACAGGCAAAATGCAATATTCACCACATATGTAAGTGTGGCCGCTGGTACAGCTTATTCTGAGATTTCTGAGGCAAGTATCTTAATGCAGAGCGTACAACATACAACACAAAATAGCGCGCGTCAAAATGTGGGTATGTATTCAGTCTTCGGGGGCTCTATGCAAATGTATCTCTAAGATATTGATTTATTCTCGAAGTAGGGGACGTGGTTCTATAGAAACTCATTTCTTATTTCTAATAACACGTTGAAGTGAACAGAAACTGATTCCCATGAGTGTTGCTGAAAAAGTGGGGAAATCACAACCTCTTCCCTTTCATGACCTACGCCAGTATTCTACCTGCACAAGGATGCCGTTTACGCTTAAGCGAAGCTATCTCCACAACAAAGCTAAAGCGGAAAACGTTTGCGTTGTGACTTTTTTAAATACGTTAGCATCTTTAGGGTACTTCAAAGACATTTCGGAAGCTATATATGTGTCTATATATCTAGATACGCTTGTGTCTAACCGTTTTTTTACGCCACCCTGGGTCACTGTGTAGTTAATGGTGCAATGGTTAGATCGGCGGGCTGGCTTTCCTGGGGAAATAGGATTTGAAACCAGCCGATCGACCAACTTGAGTCATTGAGTATGCGGCACTGTGTACATGTATGCCTGTCTTCAACGAACCACTCTGCCGCTGACATGGCTCACTGTAGATGGGGGACTGGATATGTACCGTTCCTCAATGAAACTCTTTGAAGCCGACTTGGAGCCGTGAACATTTGCCAGTCAGTCTTAGGTGGCCTTCAATGAGCCTATTGGATTCCGAAAACTTGGGCCACTGGGTACGGGCCACTAGGCGGGCGCCGCTCTAAAATGAAAAAAAAGAAAAGAATTGTAGCAGCATCGACATCGAGGAGGACGTGGAGAATGGCGACTGGCTAGGGACAGGTCATTGCCTAGAAAGCGACGCGGACGCGTGGCTCAGATCACACGCGGTCGGCGCGAGGGTGCTGGGAGATTGATCCGCCGAGGCGAATGACCGTCAGCTAGGGCCTTCGGTTCAGTAAAAAATATACTACTGTTTATGGTGGCTCATTGTCATAACTGATTTTGCACGCCACGGATCCTTCAAATTTCTCTGATGCAGGGCTGAATCAAACCCACGTCACATGGCTTCCTCAAAGACAGCAACCGAACACTTTTGCAGACTGCGCTACAAATGCACTAGGTAAGTGCCATTTTTCAATGAACGTGTTTCACACTAATAATTTAGCGAGCTGCGCCATGAATGCACTGGGTACGTTCCGCTCTTCAATGAACCTCTCACCAACTTGGCTCATTGTGTATGTGCCACTTGGTGTGAGGTAAGCGAAGGAACGATTCTCGGCGTTCGCACGCACTAGCACGCCACGCTTCTAGTCTCGGAGGCCATGCTCGGACTTCTTGGCTGCGTCACTAGACGGCGCAGCGTATTTATACAGAAGGGCGAGAGAAGAGCTAGGCTGCCGCATGGCATGTTTCTCAGCGCTTGCACGCACCGCGGAGCGCCATGCATTTCGAAGGCCATGCGCAAGCTTCGCGGCGGCGCTGCTAGATGGCGCCGTGTCCTTAAGGAATAAAAGCTTGAGCGAGGAGTCCGGCGCAGTACGTGCCTCATACATAATTGTTTCGATGGCGACAATACGTTGTGAGTTGTGTGGCAATATTGATTGAATGCTAGAGGCACTACGGTCGACAGTCATCGTGACATGGGCTCTACCTAACTATATTTCGCATGTTATGGAGAGATCATGAACGTTGCCCTCCAAGAATGCGCCTGCAAACATGTAATTGCCCAGAAACTTCATGTATGTTGTCACACGAAAAGCGTTGCACTTTATAAGAGTGTTTTTTTTTTGTTGTGCGTACAATTGCTGAAGTATACTTGGAAAATGTAGAATGCGAAAACACGGTGACAGCTTTAAATTAAGAAGTGCGTTTCAAGGGTTGGGACAGTTAGGCTGGTTCATCGTTCATATCCTCTTTTTTTTTTTTTTCGCTTCTGCGCTTTCTGTGCCAGTTCTGCGTCGCTGACGGCGTTTACATATACTGCTCGATATTCAGGATACACCACAATAATGCGCATGTGCTGTGCTGTCTTTATTTTTCGTGCTCACGCATCTTATTGTTGTTGGATGCGGAGAATCTTGAGCGCAGGAGCGCTGTGCACTGCTGTGGCGGAAAAAAAGAAGTTTCGGATAAACATTAACAGTAGTTAGTAGCGGTCGTCCCTTCCGTGTTCTCATCCTCGTGGTCCCGTGTTTTGCGCTTCAAGATTTTTCATTGCACTTAGTCGTTCATGGGACACGAATAAACGCAGCAGCACGCACGCATGTCGCGCACGGAAGACATGCACCGAGGAGACGCCTCATGGCGGTGCTTATAGAAACGCCTACGACACCCGCCGGCTAATGTTTTGGGCAGGACGCGAGAGTGGCTTTATGGCGAACGACGCTTTCGTGACCGCCGGCGGAAGAACCGGCCTTAGTAGGGCTAACGACAGGGACCAAGCCATCGATCACGTATACGCGCCGACATTTACGCGCATATATTCTAGGCCGCGCAGCAGGGACCACGACGCTGAGGGACTGCAGGGGATCGAGAGCGGATAGTGGCCGAACACACTTGCACTCCTTTCCACTAATACCGTGCAGCGTTAAGGAAGTTAGCCGGGTAACACTTCGAGAGTGCAAGAAGGACCGAAGGAGTTCTTAGCACTAGAAAGCCGTTAGATTGGACCGGAGCCCGTTCCCTGGCTAAGTCAGGGACAAAGCTGTTACAATTACAATAATAATTGACTGGCGAGCATATCGAAGTTGTATACGTGCCTATCTACGGACTCTGCAACAAAGCCGTAGGCATTCTCCGTAGTTTGTCTATACCGACACACCACCAGACTACGGACCTAAATACCATGCGTATAAGACCGCAAGACCTTTGGCGACTGCATATGTGCACATGACTTGTAAACCTAAGGAGTCATGCGTTTCATAAGCTATCATATATATGTAATGTGAAGACCAAAGAAAAGTGCATGTTGTAAAACAGATTAGGCTAACATCTATATTAGTTGCGCAAGCTGCATTACTGTTATGTTAGGTTTGTTGGAAAGACGTTGGCCAATCGATACTTGACAAGCATCAAGGTCGATACTAGTAGTTTTGACAGAAAAACATGAGAATTTTATGAAACAGCTGGAGATTTCAACAAGAACTTCAAGATGAAGTTTTTCACTCCAGTACGTACACACGAGATTCGACTAACTGCTATAGATTTATGTGTGTACTGCAAAAGTATATTGTTTCCTTGCGAAATGAAGCCGGAAGCAGATGCGTGGACGTGTTGACGGTGTAATTGTACACTGTTGAATGGAAGCATAACTACGAGTACACTGTTATGCTCGAAAGCAACGAATTCAAACGCCGAGAAACCTACTACTACCAAGCAACTACGTGTAAATTATTCTTAAATAACAAAGAATGAATGGCTTGATTTAGTCGCCAATATAAGGAAAGTGATTGCCCTTTTCGAATAATGAGATCAATAAACATGCAGAAGCTCCATCAGCCAGTCAAGGAAAAAAAAAACACATTGAAGCGTCCGCTATTGATCAGTAGATATGAGCAGATATGAAAACAAATCTGTATACTGAGCAAGACGGCAGACGTAAACGCTGGTTTCCACAACGCTGCGCGCTTTTCAGAGGTATTGTAGAGACGCAGCCACCCCCATTCCCTCGTCACTTTCCGACCCTCCCGTCCCATTCCCCCTTTTTTACGGCTATCCGTGACTCCCCGCGGTGCAAAGGCGATCATGGCTTGAATTAGTCGCAGCCTCGAAGGAGTATAGATGGGATGGTTCCTTGAAGCAAAAACAAAATCATTTCACTCGCACGGCAGAAGGCTGAAGTTAAAGTGAATAAACAAACAGCGGTGCTTTCTTCGCTCTTCTTTAAGCATTTGTAGTGACAAGAAAAGTGTTTTAAAGTTCTAGAGCTTATATTATGTTATTATGAGCGTACGCACGGCATGGAGTGGTTGCGCGAGCCATGTGTGAGCACACAGCGTAACGCACTGCAACTCATTTGAAAACGCGTCAACTGAGTCAGTTATCTTTATTTACTAATCTCTCCAGGCGTACATATACTCATTTTCATAGTGTATTTTCTGCCGATAATGATTCTCTACCCATCAGAAACATATACTCATTTCCATAGTGTATTTTCTGCCGATAATGATGCTCTACTTACCAGAAACATGGACCATGCTGTAAATGTAAACTTCATTTCTTATCCTGGCGTCCTTGTTATGTTGCTTGACTCTAAGTCTAAAACTTCTTGTGGTCCCGACAATATACCGAACATATTTCTTCGTCGCTTTGTCGAGTCTGTTGCTAAATAGTTATTATTTTTCGTGTCTCTCTGCTATAAGCGGAATAGCCAGATGACTGGAAGTCAGCCCGAGTTGTGCCTATATTCAAGAAAGGCGACCGTCTATTAGTACAAAATTATCGCCCGATCTCCTTAACATATTCGTGTTGTAAACTTTTCGAACACATAAAAGCTCACAAATTACACCAATTCTTCGAAGAAAACTCAGTTTTATCAAATCATCAACATGGATTTCGAAAAGGATTTTCTACCACAACACAATTGGTTACTATAGTTCGCACCTTTGCAGCTTGTCTAGATACGAACAGTCAAATTGATGTAATATTCCTAGATTACAGCAAAGCATTCGATAGAGTCCCACACGATAAACTAATTACTAAGCTTCGGATGATTGGCATATCAGAATTATTCATTTCCTGGATTTCAGCCTATCTATACAAGCGCAACCAGTACGTTCAGGTGGGAGAACAAGTCTCTGGCTGCCTTCCGGTAACTTCTGGCGTTCCGCAGGGGAGCGTACTTGGCGTACTTGGTTTCGAGAAGTTACCTGCATTACTGACCAATATGACTTTAACTCTAACGTAGACAATGTGTTGAAATGCTGTGAGCAATGGGGAATGCTTCTTAATGCGACTAAGTGTGTCTATCTCCCCATAACGCGCAAAAAAGTCCCCTTAGACTAGACTTACAATTTAGCTGCAGCACCTTTACTGAATGTAACATGCTACAAATATTTAGGCTTAACATTAACGAGTGACTTATCATGGAACTTGCACAAAAATACCATCTGCTCAGCCGCTTTCCGGAAACTATGCCTTCTGCGCCACAAACTCAGGACTGCTCCGTCTAGTGTTAAACCACTCTCTTAGTTTTCCTTAATTAGGCCAAAACTTGAGTATGCTTCCATAGTTTGGGACCCTCACAAAAAAATAACATTAAGAACCTAGAAACAATTCAAAGAAAAGCAGTACGATTTATTTACAGTAAATTTAAGGCTACTGACTCCCCCACTGCATTACTAACCGATAACGGCATTGAACTATTACAAATTCGAAGAAAGAAAAGTCGGCTAGAGTTTCTTTCAAACTTAATTAATCATAGGATAGCCTTAGACACCGCGAAATACGTATCCCCCTTGACAAGCAGACCCACTCGGCACAACTACCCTCATTCTCTAACACCTATTTTCGCAAGGACTGACACTTTTCGGTACTCTTTTTTTTCACAAACGATAGATGACTGGAATAAACTAACTAAAGCATATCCCCAGCGCCCGTGAGCTGTATATAATTTGTGTAAATCTTGTTATTTCGTGTGTTAATTATAGTTGCATTGTAATCAAGTTAAAATTTTTCTTAATCGTCTACCTTACGACCAAACAATTTGTGTGAAAAACGTGTTACACACTTGTTACAAGTTGTTCTTCTCTGTATATCATCTTTGTTTTTTGCTCACCCTGCTTGGACTTCTTGTCCGCAGTATTGTATAAATAATAATAATAAATAATTTCACCGTCTCGTGTAGTATTTTGTTCTTGAGCAAATTTCTTTCGCAATAAAGAAAACTGAAACTGATTCCCACTTCATTTTGCTGCATCGATTCTGAGACCAGGCGTCCACAACAGCAGTGCAAACGTGAGTCCGTGCAGAAGAGAATCGCGGAAACCAGAGGCGTCCCTTGACAATGTGCATTCAGATGAGCACACTCTTGGCGACGGCCGTATATACTTATATATACCTCGACCTCTGCGCGTGCTTTCGCATATACAGGCGTCAAACTTTCCATAGTACAGGGGCAGATTTCACCGGTTTCTTTCAGCGGTTTCTTGAGCACTCAAAGGATACGCTAGCCATCAAGCGTGCAGGCGCTGAGAAAATTACTCTGTGTATAAATGCGCGGCTGCAGGAAAGCCCATATCCTTCACTCGTGGTTGGGATCCGGGTCCTTTGTGTAGCGCCACAATCGAGACGCTGTTTGCTCAAGGGAGCGGTAGATGGCGTCGCCGCTGTTTGCCTTGAACACACGGACTTCTCAGATGAGTTCCATTAGGAGTTCCCAAGCCAAGCAGGAAATGTGCCCGGTAGGTTGATCCACGACGTCACCTGACCACTTTACGTCGGTGTCTGTCGGTCTCTGTACGAGTGCTTAGGGCCGGCCTTTGAAAGACAGTCTTACAGTCTAGGAAATCCGATATAGTAAAGTTAGTTTGTCAGCGTGCATCTACCGCCTGCATAAAGTGCTTAATGTCTTAAAGCTGGGCCAGTAAAAGCATGTTGCTCTTGGCAGGCCATGATCATCGTGCTTCCCACAGTATAATTTCCGTTCTCACCACCTCACCAATTTTGTATTCCTGGTTAAACACGCACTGCTTTGATTTCCACAGAGGCTATGACATACTTGTAACTGTACACGACTGAATCATAATCTATTGTTAACGTATTTATTTATTTCAAGTCATAACGAAAGCTATCTAACTCTGCAGGGAGTAAAATGGTGGAATAACATTCTACACAGACTATAGATAGCGATTCATGCCGCTTCTCCATGGCAAGGCATATCGAAGGAGTTAAACCAGTCAAATGTTTGATAAGTTTGCAATCTTAAGTCATTGATTTGTACGGAAAGGAATTATGTAAGTAACATTGTACGGATGGACGGTTGCTCGAAGAGGGGGAAAAAAGCCGCGTTTTGGCGACCATGTTGGCCTAAGCTCGCAACCTCCTGTCCACGTCACACGTATCATCAGCAAATGGCTATCATTAAGCCAGCTTTTGTTTTTCTTTAAGCGCAGAAAGAAGTATTGAGACACATGCTCAAGTACAGGCGAACGTTGACGGGAGAACGATCAAAATAATGGTAAAGCACTTGTGCTGTCTCCTTGTGCCTTACGTAATTTGAAGCCGCAAACGGTTTATCCTTAAAGGGTTCAAACGTCAAGAAAGACCGTTATGACGTCAAAATATTTTCGAAATGTCTTGCTGCTCTAAATATTACTTTTCGTTCGAGAGGAAACTGCGATTTTCTGATCAATTCGTGTGTATATTCTTGCTAGTCGCAGCACGAATTTTAACCCAGAACATGTACTGTTAAAATTACCGTGTCCGAACAAAGTACATTATGGGTCGTAACCCCGCCTTCAGAATTGAAAACTTTTTTTCTGCAACACAAATTTCGCATCTCTTCTTCCTTTAATTGTCCCGCTCCTTCGTGTCATTTATAGGGGAAAAGAAGGAGAATTCTGAAAACTTTCTCGGTCGCCTAGCCTGCCCCCAGGAACATAAAAGGAAATACACGTGTATCTTCCAATGTATGTGTGTACAGGATTGTGTTTATACGACAGGTTTTACCGAGGTACTTAGGCACGTCAATACTTAATCTTCATTTGACCTTATTTAAATTATTTATACTGCCGTCAATGTAATATGCAGGGAGATGTGTGCATCTAAAACTTCACAGGTGGCGTGGCATGCCGGCAACATAAAACAGAACGCAACCGGAAGTCGGCTGCTCGTGTAAAAGCAGTGTAGATATCGGACGTGAATGACGCAGGCACATTCTTGCTCGGAACATTTTCAAATGGTTCGCTTTGAACGTTTAAGTATTGCGTCGACGTTCCCGAATTTCAAGAATCACTAATCTAACAACATAAGCATCCTACAAAACCGGAGCGAGTTATAGCCCTATACAAAAGTGGGCACAGTCTAGTTCTATGTAAACGCTTTAACTTTGGCATTCGCGTTCGCTGTACCATGACTAGGCTTGCGCAATCACAGCGCACTTTTTTTTTACTTTTATGACACGCCTAACGTGAGCCTCATTACACAGCACAATTAGCTGCTATGTTTTGATGTTGAGCTTTCTTTCCTTCGTTTTTATTTATTTATATTTTTTGCAAGTGTATGTTTTTTAGATGGCGTGCTATGTCGTGATTGGTTTTCGATTACACTTTTATTTGTTCTTCGCTGTTCTTATGAATTATAGTTTCAGTATACCTTGTCATTTTGTTAAGTGCCGAATTATCAGGACGGCCCAGTGCTGTCCATCGACACTTACAACAACAAAAATAAAGAGAGAGAGAAGTGAAAAGCAATGAAATTGGTGATTAACGTTGCCTATTGTCGCCATTCCACCAGTCCACTTCGCGAATCGATTTCAAAGCACGTTTATCAAGGAACTAAACAACAAAACAGCCAACTTAAAGCCTGCGATTCTATGATCGCTTTTATTGATTTCTATCTTGTGGGAACTACATAAAATCCAAGGGAGATCTTGAGACTGTTTCTGGATAAATTTAGACTGACTACTTAGTTCTTATGGGTTTTTTTTTATTATTTTTAATGCAAACAAATTTTCGAAGAGAAAAATAAAGCAACTTCAAAAATATGGTTCTCGCAGAAAAAAAAAAAAGAAATAAACATCCTCTTGTGACATTTCTGGCTGTACACTTTGTTGAGTATTTCTTCCAAGCATTTAATCCGTGACGTCTCTTACGTTGTCTTCCTTGATAGCATTTTCACGTCTGTATTTTCATTTCAATCCTCGTTCCGCTCATAGCAGTCTTCGTTTTTCGGCATCGTACTTTTTTTCTTTCTTTTTTTTTAAGGTATGCAACGGCTGAACGAGCGCCGCTGAGCAAAGAAATTGCTCAGCCACGCGAATAATCTGAACACAGTGGCGCCCCCTCGCGTGAGCCATGCCACAGCAAATAGCCACTGCTGACGCAAAAGCGCAAAAGAATATATATGAGGAAGGAAAACAAAAACTAGTTTGCCTAAAAATGTCCTATTCCTTTTCTCGTCTATCTCTTTTTTTCTCCCAAGGGTAACACGAAACCGCCCGTTGCCAGGGGCAGCGTCTACAGTTTCGCAAATATTTATCCATGGCTTTTAGTTCGTTATAGAGGAGCCACTAGCAGCAGCGCATTGGGGCTACTTAGGGCGAACCATTCTGGGCAGGTCTACCGTGCTATTTTTGTTCCTTTCCTGTTTATAAAAGAAAAATCTTTTGAGTCAACAAACCTGGAAACCTTCTTTCAAGGGTCAAGTAAAAGTGTAGGCGATCTTTTGTGTTTCCCTTTTATTTCGGTTTAGCAGACATTATTTTGTGTCGGTCTTTACTGCAAGAATCCCATGTGGGGAATGCGGACATTAGCAGGCTGTTTCAAAAAACATCCAGCCAACAAAGCGAGACGGTCTTTCCAGATGCTTTCGGAGAGATATAGCCAGGAAAGGTCACGCTAGGCTGCTCCCTTCCCTATCCGCGGGAACGGTGGACAAACTTGAATGTCGTTTTCCTTGGGGTATTCGCAGCTTTCGGTGCCTCTATTGTTCCAGCCAGATTTCTTTTTCATTACCTTATGTAGCGCTTTCAAAGTTTTGAAACGGGTTTCGTCGCACCTCACTGCAAAGGGTTGGCAAGGAAGAACTTCTTCAAAAAGAGACAATTTCAGAGCTTTGTCAGACGTTTTCGGGCCGATGAACTTACCGCTTTTAAAGGTGTTCCGCGCTCTACTTTATCGGCATTGCCAATTTACCTATAGCCATTGCAACGAACGCGCTGAGAACCTGCTGGGCTTGCTTATATTTCTTTAACAAATATTTATTCACTACAAAAGCAATATTAGCGGAAACAAAGACCCAGGATGACACGTCAGGTTTACTTGAAACCGCATGAAAACCTTGTTCAACTGTTCAAACTGATCAACAGTGCGTCAATAAGGGAAGCATCGGGCCATACAAAATTCAATTTCCGGGCTCAAATTTGTGTGTACGACTTGTTTTTGCTAAATCTGTACAGTACAGGGCAAGCGAAAGAGAATCGCACATTGAGCTACAGGTATGCATTGAACCCTCTGCTCACCCACTGTGCCTCAACTTAAGTGCAGTGCACAGTGTGCAGCTGCACATGACTACTAAGTTGAGTGCACTACCATGTCTTACGGGATGCTTAAAGTGTCAGGTTCCGCAGCAATGTATTTCTTCAAAAATATCAGCAAGCTTTTCTTTAAAAAAAAACATTATGGGGTTTTACGTGCCAGAAACACGATATGATTATTTGGACCACCCGGGGTTCTTTAAAGTGCGCTTAAATCTATTAGCATATGTACGTGGTATGACAAAGCAAACTTTGACGAAAGATTAGGAAAAGCTCGGAATGCAGAAAAGAGTGCGCGTGTACATTGCAAGGCTCTTTTATTCAGCAAAATATACCACAGGAACTGAGATAGCGCGAGTTTAACCCACTGAAAGAGTTGGTAATTTTTATGCATCGCCGCTGGTATCTCGTCTTCGCTGTTGTGTTTATTGTTCAGGAGGGCAAACAATAAGCCCGGAAAACGCTAGATGCATGTATATATTGCACTTTATTTATTTGCTGGTATGTGTGAACAACAGGGTCATTTCTCTTTTGCTACTCAATTGATTTAGGCACCTTACCGGAAAGGACGCGGGCCCGACAGAACGCAAGTTATATTCGCGGACAACTTTCTGTGGCTATGAAGGGAAAGCTACGGAGGCAAAGCGCGCACAAGTGAGAGCGCTTCTGAAAGGAGTCCCGCGTTTTAATCCACGTTAGTTTAGGCTGGGGAAGAGAAAACGTAAACGTCTTATTATCAACAGTTAAATACGACGGAACACACCGCTGAGTGTAAACTTTTACTTATTTTGTGGCTTTTCCCTTTCGCGTCTGAGGAAACAGGAAACCTTCGCACGTGGAAGCTGCGGTGATTCAGCGTCTGTTCCGAGCAAACAAAATCACTGCCAAAGGCTGCAGGACTGCTTGGCGCGGTAACGCCTGTGCAGCAGCCACGCGCCCGTAGCTTTCCCTTCATAGCCACAGAAAGTTGGCCGCGAGTATAGTCTCGTCTTTGTTCCGTCCCGCTACTCGCGTTCGAAAGGCGTTGCTGTTGTTCGGAGGTACCGGGATCGTCCTTGTTATTTTAAAGTTAGCGTACCGTTCGCAGCGCAATGAATAAATAAGAGTGTTGTATGTTAGCTACGTTATAATGTGTCCCCTAGCATATTTATTTTCTTATTTCGATAGGACGGCAAAAGACTAGGTGGGGTGATGAAATTAAGAAATTCGCAGGCGCAAGTTGGAATCGTTTGGCGCAAGCAGCACAGGGGTAATTGGAGATTGGAAGGAGAGGCCTTCGTCCGGCAGTAAACTTAATATAGGTTGATTATTATTATTATTATTATTATTATTATTCTTATTATTATTTCGATAGCTCGCGTTCTTACCTTAATGTCGTGCACAAACCATACTCGCTTTGAGAATTTCTGGAAATCTCATATATCACTTTACAAATACCGTCAACTAGCAGTCATCTTTCACGGTCCATACGTATTTGCCGCGCTCATGAAGAAACCTGGAAATTCTGTCGAGCAGCATTTACGGGTGCTGCCTATCGTAATGAATCATACATGGGCCCGAAAACTCGGTGTTCGAAACTTCGTTTCCATGACCTGGCGCACATGTACGGGCCGGCTAATCAAGCCCTTGCGAGCTGGTCAGACGGATGTGCGTGCTAGAAACCCGAGGATTTCTGCGCGAACATCTGCCGACTTTCTTTACTTTCTTTTACTTTAACGGCAGTGATAAGGAAACGAGAGGGAAGGAAGCACATGGCTCGTGAAGACCGGGACTGCAAGTCCATGCCATCCTTTATTAACGGGCGGAACCGAAGTTGAAGGCACAAGCGTTGCGACAGGCATATCAGGGCGTTGCCAGCTGGTCTACGTCCATCTCGTCTCGTTGTCAAGTATACGCAGAAAAAGGGGCTCACGCGGAAGAAGTTAATTAAGCCGGCGAGCTTTGTAAGCACCGGCGGCGCGAAAAACAAAGCAAGAAAAAAAGTATCGCGACTAAGAGACTTGGATCGCAAGAGTGTGAGACCGCGTCGAGGAGAGCGTAGAGAGCAAGAAGCTAGAAAGACCAACTCTAAAAGCATCACCTGGGCGGGGATGCCTGTTTCGTTATTTGCCTGTCTTTACGGTCGCGTTCCAAGACGATACCGTTCGCGCAGACACCTTAGTAATTGACCGGGTCAATGCATTTCTGCTGTCTAATGCTCTGGCTGCTGGCGTTTTCTTTCTTGCACGTGCTTTATTATTTTTATTTCTCTTTCTATCTCTCGAAGACAGCTTGGCTAAACCTGAAAAAAATCATGAATTGTTATCTGATACACAGGACCGAGGCGACGCTAACACAACTTTGTTGCGAGACAAGGGAACGTTCTTGGATAGAGAGATGGCGAGCCAAAAGACATATTTATGGAGGACGAATCCGATATCTTTACAAGATGCTGAGATTGCAAAACCGCGATCCCTCTGTTCTAGAACAAAGTATGTTCTCTTGGCACACAATGCCGGTCAGTTTGTTCGCAGTCAACGACTGCAGGTACTGCATATATCCTCTGCGGGGAATTTCGCAACGGGACTCGACGTTCCAGACATAGCCGATGGCACGCAATATGAAGTTTAATGCAGGCACTCAATCATGCAGGCAAAACATAAGGGGAACTCTTGCAGTGTTTTCTTGTGCGAAAAGATATAAAAAAACAGAAAATGATTTCCCAACCATTATGTGATGAAGAAACATTTCAGTTCTAGGAGCAAGTTCATCCATACAAATTTACGTCTGCGTTTTATGTTGCAAGGTGCTTCGTGGTTTGTAGGTGGTGGAACTTTTCATAGACTGCAACACTGGATCTGCGAACACCTCCAAATATGTCAAATTGTTAGGCAATTGTGGGCTTGATTGACTGATTGGTTGTCATTTATTTATTTATTTACTTACTTATTTATTTGCTTAGTGATTGATTTATTCATTTATTGGTGTTTGTTGCAGTTTATCTACTGTTCCTGTAAACGAGTGGATGCCAGCCGTCTACTTTGGACGCGCCCTGGGACAAAGACAATTCGCGAAAGTATGCTCAAAAGTGTAAAATTGAACAGTGATCAAGCTGAAGACAATGAAAGATGGACTATGCACAACACATTTTAGAAGTCATTGTTGCAGTATTTCTATGAAACGGGCCTGCATGCTTATATTTAGCTCCATCATGACGTTATGCCTCGTGGCAAACTAAGCGCAAAAAAAAAAGAAAGTGTGCTGTAAATAGCTCAGTAAAGTGGAAAGTTGAGCTAGTTGGTGAGTAATCATCATACCTTGCTGGTGAAGCAGCGCACTGACACGGACACAGTGAAGACACACAAGAAAAGACGACATTCGCTGCACAGCAAGGTATGATGTAAATAGCGCTACTGCTGGCAACTGTGATTTGGAAGGCTGTCTCGTAAAATGGCAGGCTCTAGTGAAGGAGCAGCTAACAAATTCAACACAATGATTGAGTGTATCTTCCCATATATATATATATATATATATATATATATATATATATATATATATATATATATATATATATATATATATATATATATATATATATATATATATATATATATATATTCGGGGTGATTTTCGGGCGCACGTTCAGTGAGCACAACGCACGTCTCGATCTTGTGCTAGACTGCTTGGACAAAGCGGGTTTGGTGCTCAACTCGAAGAAGTGTCATTTTGGAGAGCGCCAAACACTCGTTCTGGGACACCTAGTGGATAAGGACGGTATACGGCCTGATCCAGCGAAGACTGCTACGGTGGAAGCCTTCAAGCAACCTCGCCATGTAAAAGAGCTACGCAGTTTCCTAGGGCTTTGCTCGTACTTCCGCCGGTTTATTCGTGGATTTGCCAACATCGCGTATCCGCTGACATGCCTCCTCCAGAAGGGCGTTCCCTTTGAATGGACTCCTGAATGTGAAACTAGTTTTCGTGAGCTGAAGTCTCGTCTGACGTCTCATCCCATTCTCCGACACTTCGACCATGCGGCTCCCACAGAAGTTCATAAGCGGTATTGGCATCGGCGCCGTCCTTATTCAACGCGTCGACACCAAAGAACACGTCGTCGCCTATGCGAGTCGTTCTTTAAGTAAGTCCGAGCGTAACTACACCGTTACAGAGCAAGAATGCCTTGCAGTTATTTTCGCAGTACAGCGCTTCCGGTCGTACCTGTACGGGCGCCCCTTCACTGTGGTGACAGACCATCATTCTCTCTGCTGGCTGGTTAATCTCCGTGATCCGTCGGGCCGGCTTGCGCGTTGGACACTCCGTTTACAGGAATATAACTTTACCGTTTCTTATAAAAGTGGCCGCCGACACGCCGACGCTGACTGCCTCTCGCGCATGCCGCTTCCAACGACGGACTGCGACGCTGACAACTTCGACTGCTATATCGCATCACTGGAGCCGGGATTTCCTGATATAAATACCTTCAAGGTCGAGCAACAAAAAGACAGAACTTTAGAACCACTGCTCATTACTGCAAGGCAATCAGCACCATCCACTCGTTTCTGTGTTCGTGATGGGGTTCTTTACAAAAAGAATTATTCTACTACGGGCCCACGATATCTTCTGGTGGTCCCGGAGAGTCTCCGTGTCTCCGTCTTGCGCGCTATGCATGACGATCCAACATGTGGACATTTGGGTTCTGCGCGAACTCTCTACCGCCTCCAAGAAAGGTTCTACTGGCCTAAAATGCGCCAGACGACCGCCCAGTATGTGTCCAGCTGCAGCGAGTGTCAACGTTATAAGCGTCCGACGAGTGCTCCTCCTGGTCAACTCCATCCAGTGCCACCCCCCAGCTCTCCCTTTGAGCAAGTTGGCATCGACCTCCTCGGTCCTTTCCCGCGTTCATCCGATGGGAATCGCTTGATTATCGTGTGTGCCGATCACTTGACACGCTACTGTGAGACAGCTGCAATACCATCGGCTACTGCAACCGAAGTGTGTATTTTTCTGCTGCGTTTTGTCATTCTCCGACATGGACCTCCCAGAGTCATCATCAGCGATCGTGGGCGGCAGTTCACTGCTGACGTGGTCGAAGAGATGCTTCGTCTATGTGCTTCAAGGTTTCGACATTCCACCCCGTATCATCCCCAAACAAATGGCCTTACGGAACGCACGAACAGAACTCTTACTAACATGCTGTCCATGTATGTCGAGTCAGATCATAAGAACTGGGACAGCGTGCTGCCTTTCATTACGTACGCATTTAACACCTCAAAGCATGAAGTTACGGGCTACAGTCCCTTCTTTCTTCTCTACGCTCGTCGTCCTCGTTCACTACCCTTCGGTGCCCCCGCATACTGTTTGTTGAGGCGTGAACCCACTATGCGCCTAAGCGCGTCACATTCGTGAACCCACTATGCACCTAAGAGCGTCACAATATATATATATATATATATATAGAGAGAGAGAGAGAGAGAGAGTATCAAAGAGGTAATTAAGAGGACAGGTAAATAAAGTAAGTTAGGCAATGGGATTAAATCGTGGCCCGTCACACAGCTGTTTAGTGGGCTATGAGGAACGCCGTTGTGGAGGACTCCGGTATAATTTTGATCACCCGAACGCCTTTAACGTGCATCCAAAGCATGGTAGACAAGCACTTCTCTTTCAGCTCCCATCGAAATGCAGTCGCGTCGTCTGTGAGTCCAACCCGTCACCCCCGGGCCAATGGCAATATACCATAGCGACTGAGCCACCACGGCTGATTCTCTAAGGTCAAGCCCAGAGCATACTGTACTTGTTTCGAGTGTTTTACTAGACAAAACTGCTGTTTGAAAGATATCGACCACTCATCTAACTTCAAGCTGGTTGTTTAACTGCTGAGTAGTGAGTTTGCCCGCACAATTTTTTTTTTTTGCTGTTCGCTTGGGAAACACACAACGTTTGTATTCTTTCACACATCCAAAAGAACTAACCGGAGCCTCATAAATGCACCGGCAAACACTGACAACCGTAAAAATTAATAATAATAGACAGCACTCCCCTTTATCTTCCCTGCCATCGAAACAGTAATCTTGCTGTTTGCTAACAGTAACAAAGCTGCCCTGAAAAATACGTGGCGCTGGCATATGTAGAAGCATCTGACAGGCGATTCCCGTTATTTCTTGCTCTGAACGAGACTGAATGCAGCTACGTACGATGTTGGCCTTGTGAGCAGCTGCTCACTTCGCAACCTCCGCGGGTTGTGGTCGCACACTTTCAATGTATGCTTTGTCTTCGCTGTTCACCGTAATTCCCATCTGTCTGCCGCACTTCACGCAATACTTGCAAAGAACACTTTGTTCACTTCGCCCGCATCATGGTTTCTGTCCTTACCTGTTCTCTTTATCTCCTCACTCCCTCCAAGCAACTGCGTTCGGATTCACCCGTTTGCACTTGATCACAGTCTGCAAACTTGCCAGCGCAGTTCACAATCTTGATTTGTTTGCTCAGCCGTGCAATCAGCATAAAAAGTTCAATTTCGTTCTGTCCACACTTTTTTCATGAAACGGAACCTGTACACTCGCCGTATGCAGGTCGATTTTTCTGCACGGCCTGTGCAAACAGGGCAGTTTTGTTTAAACAGTAAGGGTACCCATGAGGGCGATATAGCTACAACGAGGCACTGAGTAAGAAAACAGTTATGGATAAGAAAGGCAGATTGCACTACGCGGCAACCTGGTAAATATCAATAAACATCGCGCGCAACATCCGTCAAGACCCACTTGACCTACCGTAGATAGCCTACCAGACACTTTACAGAAACCACGTAACGAACGTTTCAATCGGGGGTTTGCTACGTCACCTGTGAACCATGTACCCAGACAGTGCCGTTATTGTTCAAAGGGATTGCAGCGCCCGCATATCATGCGTAATTAGGGATGATAACGACAGTCAAGTCGATATCATTCCTATTACCAGATTTTCTATGGTTATTCGTCAGAAATGCCTGATTTATATAGTGTTTGGTCTTTGAACTACACCCCATTTCGTGCGTGAGGACTGGATACGACAATAAATAGAACCACAAAGAGATTAATGTTTGGTTGCTGTTGTTTTTTTGTCTGCTGTGTCTTTCCAAATTTGTATGATTCAAGAACATCAAGAACAGAGTGTTTCAGCGAACACTTTCAAAAATTATTAAAGTTTGCATGTGGAAAATGGCACAATTCTAGTTCATGAGGTGGTCTACTCGAAGCGGCGGACACTACTTGCACCAAAAAATTGAAATTCATAATCGGCTACTTAACGAAAATTCACTTACTAAGTTTACCTGTTACCTTGTGGTTACACATTGCAACTTACAAATTCCAGCCGAGGAGTTCACAAGGCGGATCCACTTAGAACGAAATCTCAGGATGACACCATTTTCGAGATATTAGTTTCCGTACTTTGCGGAGAAATGCATTGGCGTTCCAGTTAATTTTGCGCTTTAATGCATAAAACCACGTTTTGTTAAGAAAGTAACTGGAACGCCAATTCGTTTCCCCGCAAAGTTCTGAAATTGATATCTCGAAACTGCATGGTGTCATCCTGAGAATTCGTCCCAAGTGGATCCGCCTTGAGAACTTCATGGCTAGAATTTGCAAATTTCAATAAGGGCCATAAGGTAACTGGTTAAAAACCTAATTAGCGAATTCTTGTTAATTAGTTCATTATGCGGTTAAATTGTTTGTGCAAATAATGTCCGCCTTTCCGAGTGGACCAGCTCTTGAACTAGAATTGTGCTATCTTCCCCAGGCTACCTTTAAAAAAATTGAGATTGTTCGCAGAAACACCAGCTATAGTATATATGGGGTGTCCCACATAACTTGAGCCAAGAATTTAAAAATGAAAGGCGCCTCGGAAGCGAATTGAACCAAACGCATACTATTCACAATAGCCAATAGCAACTCGGACATCTTTTTCTCCATAACTCACGAAATAATTAGGTTCAATTACCCAACTTTTTATTCGTTGGCCGAGGACCCCAAGTATGATACGTAGATTTGTAGAGCATCTTCAGAAACCACCGATCGAGTTGTTTCCTTTCCTATACGTCTCCCGTAGTCCTTTCTTCCGGGCTGCAAAGAAAGCCCGCGAAATATGAAAAAAAACGCCACATGATGGAGCGTTTGCGCAATGGTATCATGCTGCTCTCAAGCGTGCGTTCGGTGATCAAGGGCGGCTGCATCGTGACTGGCAACGAAGAAGCGGCAGGGCGTTCGTTATCTCATCAGCAGCGTTCGGGCAGCAGCGTGCTAAATTGCGGCGCGACGGGCCGTTCGAAGCATTTTGCGTGTATTCGCGGGCTTCTTTCACACCCGGGAAAACTTTTAGGTAGCACGTATTGAGCAGAAGAAACCTGTATCGGGAGTTTTTCGTGTTGTCCTGCAATTTTCCCATTAACACTTTCCAAATAACTGTAATACTTTAGTTGATTAATTAATTGAGGTTAATTGTCCAACTAGACTGGATGAAAAAATTATCTCAGTATCTCCAAGCGACGGAAAACAACGTTATCTCTTGGTTCTGTCTCGCTACGTCGCCTTTCCATATTTTTTAATGTTTGGCTCAGGTTGTGCGGGCACCATGTATATAGGGAAAGTCATAGGCGGTGCAACGAGTGCACACGTAACAGCGTTATTTCCACCGACATTACATGAAGTTTACCTTTATCAACCATGATATTTAACTGTGCCCGCAATGCATGCCGCAGGTTCCTCAGATCTCGAACTAACCTACACACCTACTTTTCTAGTTGAATGCTAGTTAGGCCTACATACTTTCGATTGAAATTCACCCAGAGCGGTGTGTTACAGGTGCTTATTCAGCACGTTTCCGGCGCAAACGACTCGTAAGCCAGGTAATAAAGCCAGGTAATAAAATTAAGGTAATAAACATTAGGTAATTAAGCCAGGTAATAAACATAAACATTTAGAATGACAAACGTGTTCCCTTTCAAATAATAATAATAAAAAAAGCCCACGATGCTGTCACCATTGGGTGGTGGTCTTGCAGAAAGTGCGTGCTCTAAGCGCTTTGCCTACTGTATAAAAAATAATAAGAAAGAAAGTGCCCTTTCGTCATGTTCATTCGTTACATTCTTGTTTATGCATGCTCAACGTATCGTCACTCTTTCTTGCGGGATATGGCGAGTGCTTAAATCCGTTTGTTTTTTTTACCACGGAAACTGTTCCCTGTCTTGTATATCGCTTGTTTAACTACTTGCAAATTTTACAGTGGCGGAATATGTCAGCACTCAGATTTGAAAAAAAAAAAACTCTGACCGCGTACAAGGCAGGCGTAACGAGCGTGCTCGCGGTCTTCGTTAGCGGTGGCAGCAAAAATACGGCGACGCCCTCGTATATCGTGCTCCAACTTGAGTGCACCACTGCCATCCCAAGTATTCTTCCTTTACTTTGGTCGGGTGTGCACAATGGGGCTCACGGGCGTCGGATGCGCCGAACGGGCACGTTACCGCTCTCCATTATCGGCCGCTGTCTCGCATGGGTAGTTGTTCAACAGTCGTGGCGTCAAACTCTTGTTTTGGTCATGGCCTAATTCTTTTTCCTCACGATGATTAATCGTTAGGTTCATTTATAGTCTTAATATATTGCATTCGCGCTGTGCTTTCAAAATAAAGAAGAGCGTAAGCGTAGTTTTACAGCACCTTCATTTAAACCATCCATACTGTATGAAAGTGGTACTATATGGTATTACACTGCAATATTCTATAGTATATATATATCCGCGGCTAGCCCGTATACCCAATGTACCTGTCGATACCAATGTACGAAAACACCCGTTATGCGCTGTAGAAGTTTCATCACTTCCTAGGCCACGATGCCCCATACAGCTGTGCACGCTTTCTTGTATAGCCAGACACTCACCGACACACAATCCACGGTGCAGTCGACACGTGCACGCCGAGCGCCTCCTCCAAACTGAGCAGAAAGCCTTGTGTGGACCGGCAATCGAGGCACCCACAGTCGCTCACTCAGCAGCGAGTGGCGCGGTGAAGCCGCATTGGGCCGCCATTTCTTACGACGCAGAGCGTCGGCCGCTGGACCTTGCAACTCAGTTCGTCAACAGCAGAGGCGATGCCTTCGCGGGCGAAATGGTACGCACTCTCTGCAGTTCGCCGTCCTAGCTCCCGAGCAGGCTAACGCGGTCACTGAAAGTACTCTCGAGCTTTTACAATAGCCGTATTTCGAAGAACACCACGGGATACGCCCGCTGCGTCAGCCCAGTCAGCTGCACGGTTCGCTGCGCGGTAGACATCTTGGTCAGTGGTTTCATCCGTTTGGCCGCGCGCATGACGGCTGTATTGAGTACTGTGACGGGGCACACAGGCGCCCCGTAGTGTCACCAACTAGAACCTCAGAACGGCTGGAAATGTCGTTAAGGACACTTTCTTCCCCGTTGACCCCGGTGTATATTAATCCGGATTACAACACTCTTTAAACATTTGCCCCCTTTGCGGCTTATCTTATCCCACAACGATAATCATCATCTGTCCCGCCCGCATTTCCTTTGTTTAACCCTGCGAGCCCGGTACTTCCAAGTCACGAACGGTATGCGCGTTATCAGCGTGGCATAGCATTCTCGAAAGGAAAGTAGCGAGCGCAGCGTTTTCAGGAAAGGAAACGCAAGCAAGGCAGATGACGATTATCGTTGTGGGACAAATATACACCCCAAATGGTACAACTGTTTCAAAAGGGAAGAAACAGCTCCGGCGTCTTTATTTCAAAACGGTCCATTTGACTTTGCATCATTCTTTTTTCTGCCGCACCGAACAGCCGTTTTCGGTGATCATGATGGCACTGTTTCGTCCGAGCCAAAGACGAAAGGCTAAAAGAATTTTGAGATGAAACTGACGGCGGAAAAACCGGACTCTTACGTGCATTATGTCTCGAGCTAGCGTTAGCGTGAGACAAAGACAATTTTTTAAACTGCGTTAAAATCAATACAATGGTAGCGTATCCTTCTGTCAGAACCTCACGGTGGTACTGATAATACCGTACGACACCCGCTCGAATGTTGCGTGTTACCTCTGGTGCGACGGCGTTCACAATAGCTATTATCTGATGCCGGCGAGTGGGCTGCACCGATGCGTGAAAGATAATTCGCCAGCAGCCGTGTCATCCGTAAATGCTCTAGTGTACAGAAACTACCACCTGGGCCGACTTAGCCTGTACCGGGTGTACCCGCGTCAAGCGCATATTAATGCACCTTGCTTTTCTGAGGCATTGTCCAGTGGTTTAAAATGGTGTGATGGCCTGTAAATATGGCGAAATGCTCATCTGTGTCGATCATGCCAATGCAGATTTTATCTGCTTTTCTGTTATGCGCGCACGCAAATGCGGGTGTCTTTTTTTTTCTTTCTTTCTTTAGTTATGCATCAAATTGAGCTCCGATCCAATTCAGCTGCAGCAAGTCAGCACGACCTAAAGCCAGAATTCAGCACAGAAAAAGCAAAAAAACAGATAAACAGAGTCAGCATAAACTTAAGTTGCTATATTTCTGACCATGTTTGCTTACTTCTCTCAAGCGGATCTTTTACTGCTTAAATATAAATTAAGCATTCAAGAACAAACGCAACAACGGCGCTATACAAAAACAGGAAAGGCATCGCTCGATATTGTCGACGGGCGTACTCATCTATCATACACGCATCAGCGAGTGTTAAATGGATGCTAATGTATCGCCTCTTGTGTTGGCGCCTGTAGAGTCGCAGCCCTTGACGATGTTCACGCCAGCTGAAATGAAAAATTGACTCGGATGAGGTCAAAGCATGTGTGTCGCTCGTGTAAGCTTGCACTCACACGCCACATATACGACACGCGAACACAATCGTACAGGCTTTGAGTCATGCGTGCGCACTTACGCGCGAAATCAAATACACGCAGAGACGGAGCAAGTCGCTCGCTCCGAAACACTGTCTTCGGGAGCGTACATGACAACGTTTCCGCGCATTTAGGCCTTCAAGTGCCGCTCAACAGGTCTGGCAGATGGCAGGAAACCATTCGCTTTCCGTCGAGGAGGGAAAAGGAAGACACATACAAGGACACGTAGGCAAGAAATGAAACGAGTAAAGATAGGAGGAAATGGAAACGATACTGAAGAGGAGAGAGAGAAAGAAATGAAAGAAAGTGATGAATGCAATAGCCATAAGAAAGGACAAGATATCAGTATGGAAGGAAAGACGGCAGAGAAGAATAGATAGAAAGAGAAATAGTGGAAAGAAGAAGAGCCAACAGCTGAGTGGGTGACAGAGTGAGGCGACCTATGTAGGAATGTCCCACCTCTTCGCCATCTATTTCGCTCTGTTTCAGAAGATCAAGGCAGCACTACCTCGCCTATACTTGCCGAGAGATGGGACTTGTTCTCGGCTTCAATTCCCTCTTCTGCCCGTCCGCACGAGGGAGCGCGCTACAGGACGGACGAATGGCGCCTCCGCAGGCGAAGAAGACGATGTATGTCTGGAGCACGACCCAACGACAGCGGTGGCTCCTGGAAATTCGATTTCCCCTCCACGCACGGTCGACGGCGGCCTTTGTTTGCCGTTGCTCGGATGCCATGATTTAGGCTCGCCCTCTGTTTGTCCCAACATCGTGTTTCGTTTTCTTTTCTCCGGGCTGCGAAACAGGCGATGCCTCTCCCTTGGCATGTTGTAACCGTTCCTTTTCTTTATGTTTGTACGCGAAGCGCCAAGTTAAGGGCTGTACGAGAAAATGGAAGAAAAGCGGTGCGGGGGCACCACTGAACTCTGATGCTTTCAGCAGCGCCCTGATGGTTACTTCTCTCGGTTCCATGCTGGGCACATCAATACAAGAGCTTTGCGTGTCTTCGGGACGATGATTGTGGCGTTCTTTCATTGTATTTTTTATGACGCTAATATGAGAAGAATGGGGGCATACCTTGAGGCTCGTGACACAGTGGCATTTTCTTTTTTCTCCAATAAGACCTCATGGCACCAGCGAACTTCGCTATGTCGCTCACACGAAAAAAAAAAGAGAGCCCCGAGTAGTTATGTAATCTGGAGTCACTGCTCCCTGCATTGACAGTAAATCCGGCGTGGAAACAATTGTTGCACATAATTTCACATTGCATAATACTTTGCTAAGGGATGAAAGAAATATTTTTAAAAGAGCTATACAGAAAGGCAGAGGTGTCATACCACAAGTGGGTTTGGTTGGCTACGCTGCACGAGGGGAGGCGAAATACTAAATTAAGAGAAATAGAAAAACCCAAACGACTTAAACAACGTACATAACCCAGAAGAAGAAAAAATCCGAGGAGGCCTAAGCACTTATGAGTTGAACGGCGCTTCGAGTTGTGAACTCCACCGAGCACGCGAGTGCGTTGAGAGGCTTGGCGCGTTTTGATTTCGCCTCACCGAGGCGCAATTAGTACGCAGACGAGAGCTTGCGCGGGCAAGGAACGCGCGGATAGTACACGAGAGCGAGGAGGAAATGGCGTCACGGCGATGCCCTCTCCCCTCACTCAGTACACGGCGGCAGCAAGTGCTCGCTTTCGCCTGACTGGACGGCTGCGCGGCTGCACGTCAAGGGACGCTCCACCTCACCGGCCTGCGGACGTTCCGGCGACCCCGAGACCCTTGACCCCAACGCACCCTTGAGCAGTTTCTCTGTGCCTGCCCAGCGCTGGCACAGGAGCGCTCAAGGGTCATCACTGTCTGCAGGCAACAGGGCCTATCTGCTGCAACACCCAGTGACCGCCTGTCCCCCCCCCCCCCTCGAGCTCACCCCGGTGTCTTGGAGTTTGTGGAGGCGAACGAGATAACCGCCTACCCATAAGCGCCCGCACAAGGCCGGCCACGACCTTCATCATCGGCCTCCTCAATGAACGGGAGAGACTCCTGCTGCTTATCCCTCTCTTCCCTTCCTCTCATCTTTATTTACCACTTCCCCTTCCCCTGACGCGGCGCCGTGCTCCCTATTGGGCTGCATAAATAAGCGTCATTTCACACATTAAACCACCACTACTGCTTTTGCATACTCTGCTCCGTTGAGACTAGAGCCAGCAAGTGCGAGCAAGCGTCATGAGCGCGCTCGTGAGATGGCGTCGCAGCCAATGGGAAGTTTCGCTGCTGCAGACGCCGCCGACTTTTTGATTCAATGGGCCATTTAACGCTCTCGCACGAAAACTGCTATGTTTCCACTGGAAGAACAGCGTCTGCAGTTTTGACCAATTCAAATCTGTTCTAACATTGGAGCTTTGCGAGATTTAGCAAGAACTTGTAGAGCTTCGGGCCTAGGCCCGTCCATGCGTTGCACATTGCATGCGAAAAGAAATTAGGTGTCTGCTGGTTGCCGTCGTCTTTGCTCCCAAACTTACAGAGTGCACGGTGGAATTCATCGACAGAAAGCTAAGCATACTTCAGCGAACTCGCGTTTCATATTCAAGGTAGGGTGAACATTCCTGTAAAAGACTATTCACAGTACTTTATTTTGTTGTAACATGGACAGGAAAAACAAGCATTACCTTGCAATCTATAATAAAGGCAGGTAGTAGGCTTAACAATACCAGTTGCAATGGTATTTAAGCCTGATATAATTTTTTCTCACTTTCTTGTAGCAGTTTAAAGTCGCCTTATGCGTTTTTTCTCGCCAGGTTCTTTAGCAGGGACATAAATGAAAATACTGTTACGATCTTTCGGTACAGCGCGTAGAAACAGAGCCTCGGCCGAAAAGGAAGCGTCCTTCACAGCACACACTCTACGCTCAACAGGATCGAAAGTGTGCGCCTTCCTGCCTGTGCGCTTCTTGACGTCGTCCACACACCGATCGACAATAGCTTAAGTCGTACAGGTGACAGCGAATGCTAAGTGCAAAGCAATGTAACGAAAGCGTGTCACCGACCAGTGCAGTATCTTTCCATTCTGGACTAGAGAGGTTCGTGTTTGCTTTCCTTAGTCGCATGTGTATTTGACTATAGCATCGTGCAGTAAGCAAGCTAGCGCGCGCACTTCCTGCTCTACTCAAACCCAAAGAAAGGATGCTAGAAAAGCAACCAAGCCCTTTGTGCTGCCCCCGCACGCCGTACGATTTTTATTCAGTGATGGTGTGCGCCGCGCACTTGCACGTGTGCGTGCGTGCGTGCGTGTGTGTGTGTGTGTGTGTGTGTGTGCGCGTGCGTGCGTGCGTGCGTGTGTGTGTGTGTGTGTGTGTGTGTGTGTGTGTGTGTGCGTGTGTGTGTGTGTGTGTGTGTGTGTGTGTGTGTGTGTTGTGTGTTGTGTGTGTGTGTGTGTGTGTGTGTGCGTGTGCGTGCGTGTGTGTGTGTGTGTGTGTGTGTGTGTGTGTGTGTGTGTGTGTGTGTGTGTGTGTGTGTGTGTGTGTGTGTGTGTGTGCTTATCCTGATTAGCTCGACTCACCAGATAACTTGATCCCTTTCGTCGGTCCCGTCCGAGTCAAATTAATGGAAGTAGACTGTATAAATTTCACACCTCGTTGACAATATTTCTATAGCTGCGCGACGACAGCATGCGGAGCAATACCGGAATGCTAGGCGGTAGCGAATTTGCCTATGTCACGTACGAACGACGGTATACAGACTCACTGCATTTGACCACGAGAAATGATCACGCACGTGTAGAGCATGTATTTACAAGAGTAGATTCTGTAACGGATGTAATTAAGTTTATGCAGTAAGGAGACCTCAGCCAGGTCGTGTAAACTTCCTATGGTGTTTACATGCCTCGATTCGCACTCTTGCTTTAATTTACGCGTTCGTGTTTCTAATTGTTTTCTATTTCTTCTCGTCTTCTTCACCATTCAGCTCGTACTTATAGCTGTCCTCTCCAGTTATCATTGAGCGCCGTTTCTCTAACTCTGCAGTCCCCGAAATTGCAATTTGAGCGCCGGTTCACGATAAACTAATTTTTCGAGCTTTGCGGTGCTACAGGGACAAACGACGCAACGTGAGTGTTGCCATATATTCACAGGCTTTGATGATTTGTCATCATCAAAGCATGCATTTCAAGCATGCATGTAGTATGCATGGTTTTCGCAGTTGCTAGAGTAATTCCGGCATGATGAAGTTTATGCCGTTGGGAGGCCTTTGCAATGCGCAAATTCAGACAGGCATGCACATGAATTTCCAAGATGTGCCGCAACACGGCACTATCCGCTCGTCGTGGGTGGACGAGTGTTTCCTGAGTGAGTGCAAAGTTAGGAAGTGGCATCACAACATCTCAAATATTGCCAGCTAATGTACTTACCGTATTTGCACGAATCCATGGTAGCCGCTATTTTAGGCCGACCACTGAAATTCGGATAGTAACAAATAAAAAAAAATACTTTTTTCGAATGTAAGCCTAACGGGAAAAAGCATTCAAAGGAAACGTGCATATTTATTATTGTTGGCAAGGCTCGTCGTGAGCATGTGCAGCGTTAACTCGTTGTAGCCTTCATTGAAATCACTGGCATCCTTGTCACTAGTCTCACAGTCCTCACATCTGTGTAGCGCGCTCAAGATTCTGCACGTTCGGAATGCTGGTATTATCAGCGGGAATTTGATGCCATGCCGTCGCGATCTAGTTCCCCTACCTGACTAAGCGAAGTAGACGTGTGGAACGCATGCCGATAGAAACAAGCGTCTGAACTTGTTCCGAGCGACGCCCCAACACTTCCTCGCTTTTCTCTGTATCAAAACGGAGATTCCCATCTCTATTTGCGTCATGATAATATCAGCAAAGTCTTTTTCCACTTTGTATGTCTACAGTTCCTGGCGGCTGCGGCCAAACTGCATCACTCAATCTAAGTCGACCCCCGACTTTCATTCGTAATATGTTTTTGAAAAAAAGAAATGCTGGCTCTCCCGTAATCGAATGCAGGTAGAAGCATGAAATGGCCTCGGACAAAGCTGATTGATTGGAGATGATACTAGCCACAGCCCTAAAATGAATATAGTGCATGTTCGCAACGGCACACACCACCACACCGCAACATGCTATACTGCACACTGGTCCATATGGACGCTGCCCATCTAGAAGAAGAAAACCGGCTGAATGCAGCACGACAGGCAGCGAATGGCGCCAAGGAGACAGAGCGAACTTCCCGGCTATAGAAGAAAAAAGCGCCTGAAGGAGGCGCCACGCAGCGAGGCGCCATCTCTCGGGGTGACGCAAAACCACCCCGTAGAACTCGCGGACCGTTGGCGTTCAAGAAAGCGCGGACAACCCTGCGTCAAGGCCAAAAGACGACAATTAAGTGTATGGTGCCCTGTATCTGCATTTTGAACGCCGCTATCTTAAATAACAAGTAAAACTTCAGCGTACTAGAAGCTACAGCTTGAGTGATAGTTTGAACAAACATTAGGAAGAAATCGGAAGCAATGTTTTTGTAACTTGTTTGGGCAGTAACTAGCGTATGTTATGTGGTCCTGCACTAAGGGTTGGAGGCCATAGACTGGATTTTCTCATGTTTTGACTGGTTGCCCGGGTGAAACCGTTTTGTACTCGCAACGATGCACGGATATTCTCGTTTGAGTGCCCGGATAACGGCTCGGGCTTTTGGCTCAAGATCGCTTGAAGGTCGCCGACAACGGCAGCTAAAAGCATTCCATGCTAAAAAGTATAACCTACCTTCGAGTAAAGACGATGCATTTCGTGTCATTGCATTGTGCGTGCCCTGTTCCCATTACTCATTACCCACTGCATGAATAAAATATGTGTGCTTCTATAAGGGACGTCCTGCAGCAGTTGCGTACAACGTAGTATTGCGAACGTCCACACTCAACGAGGCTATGTGAGTGGTGTCGATTCAAGCGGATTAATACTATATTATTCAACAACGGTTGATTACAGTTTTGACCTTTCTCATTTCCACCTATTAAGCGATATGGAAAGCAGCCATTATGAAAGAAAAATTGTTTTCTCGAAAAATTGTCACTTCTCGAGAGGTGGAAAAGCCAACGCTTGAATCGCAAGCTCAGAAAAAAGATAGCCGATATCAACAAGCAGATCGACGAGCACTGCCAAGCCCTGTCTAGGCAGCAATGAGACGAAATTTGCAATTCAGTCGACGGGCGGATGCGCACGGGAGACAAGTGGAATCTTCTCAAACACTTGCTCGACAACTCCGGCACCAAGTCAAACCTGAGAAGTGTCCTCGCTGAAGCGTTCCACGAAGCCAAGAAGTCGTCTTCGGAAAAGGACGTGCTGGAGATGTTGGCTAAGAAGTACCTGCCGCTCAAAACTGTGGCCGATGAGGTGGCATACCCAGTGTACAAAGGGAAGCTGAACTCCGCGCTGGACGAGCCTTTCAACATCAGTGAAATCCGCCAGCGCCCTACACGACCTCAATGGTAGGTCAGCACCCGGCCCGGATCACATTAACAAGGCTCTCAGAAACCTGATCGAGTTTCTCACAGATGAGATAAATCGGATTCGGGAGGAGGGAATTGTACCGGAAGAATGGAAGTTGGCGAAGGTCATACTAATCCCAAAGCACGGTAAACCGCCGAGCTTGGACAACCTCCTCCCCATCTCACTGACGTCATGTGTAGGGAAGGTGGCCGAGCACGCCATTCATAACAGAATCACAGAGTATATCGAGACCAAGGACCTTTTGTCTGACAACATAATAGATTTCAGGCCAGGCATCTCCGCCCAGGACGCCATGAAGCTTATCAAGATCCAAATTCTGGAACGTTACACTCGGGACACGAGAGCCATCCTTGGTTTGGACCTGGAGAAGGCCTTTGATAACATCCGTCACGAGTTCGTTCTCGACGCCATCTGCAAACTCGACCTGGGCTCGTCATTCCATGCCTTCGTCAGGCCTTTCTTGAGCAAACGATGCGCCATCCTCAAGGCTGGAGATTTGGAATGGGAGAAAATGGAGCTTAGCAGAAGAGGCACCCCGCAGGGGTCAGTCATCTCACCGCTCCTCTTCAACATCGCAATGGTCGACCTCTCAAGATACCTAGGCAAGGTCAAGGGCACCGGTCACACGATCTACGCGGACGACATCACTGTCTGGTGCGCGGGTGGCAGTGACGGACAAGTCGAAGCCGCTCTCCAGGAAGCTGTCGACACTACAGAGCGCTTTCTTACCGACACGGGACTCCGGTGCTCCCCAAAGAAATTGGAGCTCCTTCTCTACAGCCCAACTAGAAAGGGCCGCAAGCCACAGAACTGGAACCCCTCCCTCCCCCCCTGAAATTGACATTAATCTCTACACCAAGTGCGGAGATCCGATTCCCAAAGTCGCCTTCATTCGAATCTTGCGAATGACACTCGAGGGGGCGGACACAAATAGCATCACCATTCACAAACTAGCAAAGAAGACGGATAGCGTCATCGGTCTGATCAGGCGGGTAGCTAACAGAAGGAGAGGCCTGAGCGAAGAGAATCTGATAAGGCTAGTCCACGCTTTCTTGTTATGCCATTTCACGTTCATAGCTGCCATGCACGTCTGGAAGAGGGCCGAGCGAGACAAGCTAAATGCCATGATAAGGAGGAGGATCAAGAGCGTGCTCGGACTACCAAACTACACACGCACCGACCGACTCCTGCAGTTGGGTATTCATAATACCCTGGAAGAAATCGCAGAAGCACAAGAAACGGCACAGATTCTCAGGCTCTCCTGCACCAGAGCGGGCAGACGACTCCTAACTGAGATGGGCGTTCGCCCGGCCACTGTCGAAGACGCCTACCAGGGCCTTCCGAAAGAGCAGAAAGATAACATCATCATATCGCCCGCCCCGCTCAATATGCATCCCCAGCGCAACGTAGAAAGAAGGAAGGCCAGAGCGGTGGCGCTCCTACGCCGCGCAACAGAACTCCCTGGCGGCAGCTGCTTCGTTGACGCGGCCCAGTATGGCAACAGCAACAATTTCACGGTAGTATGGATCAACCACAGGGGTTCGACCGTTAGCGCCGTTTCGGTACGAAGCACGTCAACGCGTGTGACCGAGAAAGTGGCCATTGCCTTGGCCCTCCTGGACGACAAACATGCCAATATCTTCAGCGACTCCAGGGCAGCCATCCACGCCTTCAGCGTTGGCGCCGTGTGTAAGGAAGCCTGTCGCATCCTCGACGGCAAAAGCATCACCACCCACACTCTCACATGGTTCCCCGCTCACATGGGGTCTATCATGGGAGGCCCCACAAACCTCAACGAGCTGGCCCACTCCAAGGCGCGAGGTCTCGCTTTCCGCCACCATGGAGAACTCCAACGCCGGCCTGCAGTGGTGGAGAACAGAGATCAACCGACCACATACAATGAAATTGCGCAGCACATTTATCTCGGCAGGAGAGACTTTCCCCTTCTACACAAGAAGTTAAATAGAGCACAGGCATTGACCCTCAGATTATTGCAAAAGGCTCGTATCCCAGCCCGGCTTTATTCCACAAAATTTATCTCGACACCTATGCCACTAGATCTTGCAGGCACTGCAATGGCATCGTTAGCCTAGTCCATATGCTCTGGCTTTGCCCCTCGTTACGAGGCACAGAACAAATAAATGAGTACAAGTGGCTCTCCGCTATCAAAAGCCCCGATGCCGGGGCGCAACTACGGGCTGTCCAGAGGGCCCACGATGCGGCGGTCGGGCATGGCCTGAATGTCCCAACGTGGGAGTGGCCCGCAGCCCGCTTAGTCGCGTACCTCAGGACCTTCATTAAAGTTTTGCATCCATCCATCCATTTTAAATCCGAATTTATCTCTAATAATTTCTGTGTAAGCCATTACTCTTAAAGATTCAGAAAGCGGTTATAAACTACACGGACTCCTTAGAGTCTAATTTAGGGGTTATAAAAAGGGATAAGGTGCCTCAGAAAGGCTGGCCGACGTTTCGATAGGAGGGCATATGACGTAGATAGGTCCTCCTATCGAAGCGTTGGCCAGCCTTTCTGAGGCACCTTATCTTTGTTTATAACCTTTAAACGACAGTGTGCTACTCCATCTGTCAGCTCCATTCTTAATTTTAGAGACTGATTTGGAATTTTTTGAGGTTTATTTTATTCCGAAAAGCAGGGATATTCCAGAAAACAATTGGAGTGTTTGTACCGTCACTATCTAGCGCTAACGCTCAAAAAGCAGACAGTTCAAATTTCTCCCGTAGGCAGTATAACAGAAATGCGCAGTTGTGGTTTGGCATGTGGAGAGTTGAAGAAATGAAAATGTTATCTGCTGAACTTGAAGGTCGTACGTTATTGGCTTAATTATAAATAACTACTAATATCGGCTAGTTGAAAGCAATTTGCAACACGCCGGCTAATTATATATCATTATGGTGGTTAGGAACGGTTAAGCGGTATCGATGACGAGGACGTGAAAGCACACACACTCTAGCGTCAAATATGTCCTACCAACTATACCGAACGTCCACGATCGCTAAAGTAGGTATGGGAAAGAGAGCTCTGTCTTATTTAGATTTGTCCAATTCTCCAAATAAGTTTGGCGTGATTATTTAACGATGTTATATCAATGTGAAAAGGAGATTAGGCATCTCTTTTGGGACTATCTTCGCCACAGTGCTACAGTATGCACGGAATAGAACTCACGACTGTGCTTCGTAGACCAGACAATCGCCCCTTGTCGCAGCGGAGAATCCTAGGACACTGACCCAAATCATCCTGAGCACAGAAGGCTGTAAAGGCGCTACTGTGCTTGCGGAGAACATGTGAATTTTATGACAGTCTTTAAATGTGCGTGTGCTTCGTTGCGTTTAGCGCATACGAACCTCCTTCTTTTCTATTTCGCTCTTTCATTTCTATTTAACTACAGGTGTACTTATGCCGTACTTAAATTGGTCAATTGTATTTATTTTATTTTAATAAAACCCATTACGCTAGCACAGGGCAGCCAGTCGCTCTCGCATAGGCTAAACACGCTGTCATATTTACCTTTTTTTTTTTCTTCGCCTCCTTATTCCGGTGAATACATCAGATCTGAAGCGCGCTGGCTCAGAGCGACGGGAAGGAGATATGTCTCGCTTGCGTATAAATGAAACGGGTTACACCTATATGGTTAGCTGCTTTCAAACAGTAAATGACTTAAATATTCTTAAATGACTTAAATATATGACTTAAATAATGACTTAAATATATATAAATGTAGGAGACACACCATTCAGTTTCTGAACTGCGATCGTTGTTTTATGAAATTTCTTCTGTAGTGCCGCTACCACATAAAGTTCTATGAACCGACGTCCATATTATTTCCATATCTGAGGACAAATGGGCGTCAAAGACACATCTTTATGTTCCTTACTTTTGTATAAGGGTTTACTTGGGCACTACCGCTGGTTGTCTCAGAATGATCGCTGCTGCTTCGGTGAGTTGTCAGACATGTCTCGTTTAAGATTTCATTATTGTTAGCACCTTCTTAAACACCGCAACATTTATAAAGGTGCGCAGTTTCTCATATTATAGGCAACCTGCTTTATTTCTCTTACGTTGTGGTAACACCAGCAAAGTAAGGCGTCAATAGTTTCGTTATCTTTCGTTAAGTGTGAAGATGGCAATAAAACTTCAAAAATAAATTTACAGCTAACTTAATCGCTGGACTCCCTGTTATTCAGGCTGTCACATGGGTTCTGAAACAGTAGTTAGGAATGTTTCTTCTATTAAGGTTCTAATTCTATTGATGTCAACTTTAGACCGGACTAAAAATGTTCAACGCGTGAAAACTTCGGCGGGAATTGCCTTTTATTAGAGTTCAGTAGAGCTTACCGAAAAATATTAAAAATTCCGCTAATATAAAGGTTGCCCTGTTTTATAGTGCAATGCACATTCTCAGGAACGCGAGTTTGGCATCTGGAAATACCTTGTCGCTTTTCTTTCTTTCTTTCTTTCTTTCTTTCTTTCTCTCTTTCTTTCTTTCTTCCTCTCTTTCTTTCTTCTTTTCTTTCTTTCTTTCTTTCTTTCCTTCATTCATTCATTCTCCTTTTCTTTCTTTCTTTCTTTCTTTGCCCTGCAACGCCCGTGCTAATTTTGTGTGTGTTAGTGCGTCCCGGTGAATCTATTATAATCGGCGAAGGCGATCACAAGCGGGAGAGAATCGCGGGACGCTTCAGCGAAGGCCGTCAGCTCAAGCAGGTTTTGCGAAGTAACGGGAGGTGACTGAGAGAGGCGTCACAAAAATAAAAAAGGCAAATATTTCTTTGTTGCTACTTTATTTATCACCAACCATTCCTTTGTGTGGCTGAATTGCAAGGCGGATAGACGTTTCACATCTCTACTGTGTTTTGGTGAAATTTTTATTCCTTTCTTTGAACGGTCACGATGATCCTTGTTTCGATTCCCCTGGGGCAACCAGCCATTGGAGGAAAGAAATACCGTGCGCTTAGGCGAAGGCATCAGTTTTACCGAAGTTTCGCTTGCATTCGTTTTCTTCTGTCTCTTTCGTGCCTCTTAAGTGCGGAATTTGTCCATTGGAAGTTTTTTCTGTTTGTTTTTGTTTTACAAAACAAAATCAGCTGAAATACGTAGCGAGACTGATTGCTACTGTCTACGGTGCAAAACTGTTCAAGTGACACTTTCGAGGAGCGCTCAAGGGAGGTCGGTGTAAAGAGATTTCTTTTTTTCTTCTTTCATGATTGGTTGCTTCGATCTATTTTCTGCGACCCATCTTCTACTGTAGCCTTTATCTTCGTTGTTATCGTGTGGTCGTCACTGCATCAATTCTAATGAATGGATTGATGATGAAGACATAGAGAGAGAGAGAGAGAAAGCAAGGACAGGAAAGGCAGGGAGGTCAACCAGAAGAGCATCCGGTTTGGTACCCTATACTGGGGGTGGGGGAAAGGGGAATAGAAAGAGGAAAAGGGGAGAAAGTGAGCACTGAGTGCGTGTGGGTGGGACACTATGCACAGGGACACTATAAACGGTCTCTTAAGCCGGTGCACTACAAGTATTGCACTAAATGAAGACATAAATGAGTCAATAGAGCAATGGCACACAAGAAAGTGACAAAATGGGTGACAAATTCAGCTGCCTAAGCTCATTTGCCTTCGCAACACTCTTTTTTTTTCGTTATGTCTTGTTTTCCGTCTACTGCTAAGCTAAAGTCACTTATGAAAGTGAATTCCTACAGACAAATGTGATGTGGTAACTATTTTCTCTTTTTCTTCATTTGAGACCCACTATGCAACTATACTGCGCTCTAATCCGCATCTACACTGACATTCGAAAAAATTAACCACCAACGTTATGTTGAAAACATCTGGGTCTTACAGTGACAGCTGTATGATGAACAGATTGCAGCTATCTTACGTTGTTAGTTAGATTAGCATGGTGCAGTACGTCACGTGGAATACATCGAAAACGAAATTGCAGCTTGTGTCAACCATATGGTTTTATTATTATTATTATTATTATTATTATTATTATTATTATTATTATTATTATTATTATTATCAACATCGTCGTCGTCGTCGTCGGGTACGCAGCCACGGTTCTTTTTCGAAAGAGGCTGAAACCTCCAGTAAACTGAAAAAAAAAACTATACTTCCCAATATTTATTTATTTATTTATTTATTTATTTATTACTAACACGCACTGTGACACCACGCATACAAAACGAGAATCATCTGATTGAAATTCAAGTTCATTCGCATGCACCCTCTAGCACCCAAGTAACTCAACGTACGCATTCGAGGGGCCGCAATGTTTTGTACGCCTCAAATAGCGGAACGCTAAATTCATTATAGTTATTTAAAAAACGCTTCACGCTTGCCTTTTCTTTGTGTTTGATGTGCTTTTATATCTTATGACACAAATGGCGTCTATTTGATTATGTATAGGCAAGTGAATTTGCAAAGCAGCGTCAAACATGGATGAAATAATTATTTTCAGCTGTGGCCCGCCTTCCTGTGAATAAATTAGTTTCTAGCGCACCAAAGAAAACATGAAATGTACAATAGGTTGTTGAAACATGCCACATGATGCCACGGTCGCAACGACCACCATAGACGATGGTTCAACCACAACTACGCATGTAGAATTTTATTCAGCGATGCGGCATCGTATATGCCTGAAGATTTAGGAGAAGTAAGATTACACAGTGAGAAGGCAAGATGACGATTCTGCTTCACCAAGACGCCTCCTATAACTGCGTGCTTTTAACAGTATGACCATAATAACAGCACTACCTTTAGTGCAGTTGCTTTTTCTTTCTAAACCGTGTCGTTTTATCCAAGGTTCGAATTATTTGCTTCGCATCGCGTTATTCATACTCTGGGGCTCCTCCACTACCGCGGAGATAACTTCGCCGACGCCGGCTGGCCCTCGGTGAATGGCCGTGAGATCCAGCCAGTTAAGTCACTTTTCAGGCGTCACGTTCCGCAAACATGTCTTTACTCTCTTCTGCAGTGTCGACCATCGTCGATAAACTGAGAAGTGTGCGAACTTTCGGGAGCAGGTCTCTGTCACATTCAGCTATAGAACGTCTGTCGCAGATCATGGGAGCTCTTCTCCTTGGCTATCCTGCCATTTTGACTTCTGTATCTCCCACTCCCCTTTCAGCATAGGGATATGTGCCGTTCTCATATCTTCGACGTAAAATTCAAAGACAGGTTGCGTAGCCTTAAGGTTAGCTTTGCCAACGTGCCTTGGTAGGACAAATACTGTTGTTGTACGGTGTCCGGTGGTTTTCAGAGCAGCACTCGAGGAAGGTTCACAGTTCGTCGATATGGGAAATGTACGGGGGCTCACTTCTATACTGCTCCTCTATAGAACGAGGGCAATAATTGGACCGTTATGTCTGCGTGCCGACCATGCAGCCGTGGCGCTTCGCAGGTCACTCTTAACTCCGTGTTTGGAGCGAACGGAGTTTGAAAAGAAATTTTTTTTTTTTGCTTATTTATATCGAAATAACAAATGAACTATGAAACTGACACTGGATTATCTTGCCCGAGTCACAGCGACGACTTTGGTGATAATGTTTATGCCTACCTATGATAATATGTTGGGGAAATTAGGTCTCTCTTTCTTCCTTTTTTTTTTTTTTTTTCGCAAGAGCAGGTGCTACCTCCTGCTGGAAAGAAATGGGTGCGTCACAGTTTGTACTTTTATTTCTCTTCCGCTTGGACAATAGGCGCAGTTTCGTTTCGTGGGAAGTAGATGGGGGGAGGCCCGGGCCCCCCTTGAATGTGTACTTGAATATTATTATTATTATTATTATTATTATTATTATTATTATTATTATTATTATTATTATTATTATTATTATTATTATTATTATTATTATTATTATTCAAAAGGTTGATATGCTCTGCGGCATTATGACGACCATATAGGTTTCGAATTTCATGTATTCCAGCGGGCTGGCGCCTTTATGTCTTCACCAAAGGACAAAGCCATCCACATAAATTGTGTCACATGGGTTGTTGCAGGCCACACAAACGCAAACTCCAATACCGGTATACCAATACTGGTATGCGAAGAACGAAATATTCATTTATAAGTACAAACGCCAGTAGAATTCGCAACAACGCTGTCATGCGTCCATGAGCAAAATGCGACCATGTGCAAAAAATGTTCGTTATCCAGATTATTATCTCTGCCGTCGTTTTTGGCTTAGGCCACGTGTTTCATTGCTCGGACTTTGTAGAACTTAAGAAGTGCACGCATAAACAATCCCCAACAAAGGGCGCATCGAGACGCAAAGGCCTGCGCTTCAAGCTGCGTGACCAAACAATAAAGCTGTGTGCTGCGATTGTTTTCCAAAGCAGCATAACTTCATTATCTCCGCCCTTTGTCCACAAGTATACGCTGAAAACATAGGTATTCCAAAATCGTCTAACATTTTTCTACTAGCGCTTACGTTTTCTCTATAAGGGCCGGTAATTAGACTCATCCCAGAGGCGCAGCCAGGGTACCGTTCGGAACCTACACCGCATTCGTAAGTATTCTCGATTGTATCGCCGTGCCGCAAGAAATCGCTCCTGCACGCTCGAAAGCGCGCACATTTGCGGCAAATTAGGCGCTTCCCCACAAATAGAGCCATCCATGTTTCTATTCACCGAGTTTTCCGGGTGGGCGGCACGGCATTAGGCTATATCCTCCGCGTTGGGTGCGATTCTCTTCAGAATAGCCGTTATGCGGGCGCGAAAGGGTTGCGGCAAAACACCGCAAACCACTTCATCATAATGTGAATTGGGGCACCCGCGCAAGCCCACGCTTTTCAATTAACGATCAAATGCGCGCCGCGCTATTGCGCCGGTGTGCACCTCTTCTCCCCCCATTGTTTCACTATTATACGCGGCCAGCAGGCAGCCCAGCGCCTGCAGTTTATTCGCCGTCCCTAATCCTCCTTCCCGACCAGCGCCGTTCTCTCCCTCCCGCTTTTGATTTCCCTTTTAGGGAATCGCACAACACAGCCGTGGCGAGTTTCCCGGCGTTTTCGGCGCTTAGGCGCGACACAGCGAGAGAGGGGACGCAGAGGTCAGGAAGAAGGGGGGAGAGGAGGTGACCTGATGGTTCGCGCATTTTCCTAAGTTTCCTTCCTCTCTCGCTCTCTCTCTCTCTCTCTCTCTCTCTCTCTCTCTCTCTCTCTGTCTCTCTCTCCCGCTATCTCGCAGCCTTTCTGCGTCGCATGCCCTGCTCCGGATCGCTTGCAACCGGAGCCAGGGCAGCGCGCCCACGAGATGTTCGCCCGTGCGAGAATTCAACATAATGATCCACACTTTCGACGAGTGCTTTTAGGCTGGGAATGAGTTCGCAACTGCAGCGCTGGACGAGTTCGTTCGTTTGCTGCGCTCATTAATTTAATTGCAACCTTTAATGAGCAAGTCTTACCAGGCTCGCGCAGCGGACTTTCCTGCTTTGCCCGTGACGCTTCTGTCGGCCCTCGGTTCCGAACGCGGTGCTCAGCCAGGTTATCGCACTGATGGCCCGCATGTTATGTCAGGTCAAAGGACTTGCATCTGAAAGAGGCATCCCTGTTCATTATGTTATTTTAAAGTAAAAATTATGTCAGCCTTAAAAGAAAAATAATTGCTGGCGTAGCGGTCAAAATATGGGACGCTAAAGAAATTCGAACATTCGCGTCAAGCACCATAAGATCATGACATCACTGCCATTTCCGCTCGTCACTTCAATTTTTTTTATTGCCGTTAATTATCCCTCCGATACGTAGATGACGATGGTTGCAAAGAGCCGCCATTTTCATGACATGTGGGCTTGTATGGAAGCTTCGCTACCTGTTTACATATACCTTGGCGCTGCTGCACGGCTGCAGGCATAATGACTGTTTTCGACCATCATAAGCAACTACTCACTGCGACTCGTGTTGCAATATATCACATATATTGCGATCTATCACGATATGTCAGCAGTAACGTCTATCATGCTTTCAGAAGCTAAATACGGATATTTTGCACTGATAGAACAAGGCTAAAACCGTAAAGTTAACTGGTCAGTGTGTCTTGGTATAAAAATAAATGAGAGTTCCGTTTGTAGTCGGGTTGCACCTTCTTTCTATAGTTAGCTGATACGTGTGATAAAGTCGTCTGCGGCCGATTACTTGCGCTTGTTCTTGCTCACAGTGTTAGAAATCGTAGGGTCTGGGCGTGGGAACACAGCAGACACCTGTCGCCCGTAGAAATTCTGAAACATTTTGAAATAACAACCAATCGGACAAAGGGCGCTACAACTTAAAGCTATTCCAAACATTTCTATTCTAATTTTCCAATCAGCCCTCAGCGATTGGTCAAAAACTTTTTTGAACCACCCCCACTTCGCCTATCCGTCACTCGACGTCACGAAAACCGCGATAGCTCCCCATATGATATGACGCGTGCACACTAATTATGCAAGATTGTACCGAACAACAGAAAAATAGTTATTTTTGATTCGACGCCTTTTCGCCATTGGTCCTCGGCTATTGGTCAAATGTTTTCGGGCTGCACCCACTTCACCTGCCCCTCACGTGACGTCACAAAACCGCGAAACCTCCCCGCGTCAAAGTGACATGTACGCGTTAAAGACGCGTTAATATTGCCGAACAAAACTGAATTATTTTCTGAATAGCCGCATGCTGCCCCGTTCCGAAAAGAATGAAAGATGGCTGCCGCCGACCGCTAAGGCATTGGCTACTCGCACCTGGTGGAGAGAATGGGTTTATTTGCGTGTAATAAAAGTTTTTGCGTGGCCGTGTAACACTTTCGAGAACTTTCGGCACCTTTACGACCTCGTTCTGCCATCTTTTCTTTGCTGAGGATCCGTTTTAGCGGCATTCTTAAGCTTTCGTTGCATGCCGCCGCGATTTTCGACCAGCCACCTCAAGCAAGTGAGGGAAAGCGGACGAGTAGCCGCCGACACACATAGTAACGAACCTCTCCTTGAACACATTTAATAAAAAAAAGCAGGTGCTGCAAATTTCCAGAGTCCCCCACTATGGCGTGCCTCATAATGAGATCGGACTTTTGGCGCATAAAACCACGTAATCTAATCTAAAAATTGCCGTAAAGCAAACTGGTGGCTCCGTGCATGCGCAGGTCGAGCCCTCCAATCCTGGAACGAGCGCTGTTTGCGGTTGCTTTTAAATTTCTTGCGAGCAAATAAATTAACTCACCGCGTTCGATGAGAAAACACCATCTTCTGCTTGCATCGCTAATCTAAAGCGTGATATATGAAAACGTGGCGACATAACATGTGTCATGATCAACTTCAGGCCTTCCGAGGTAGTTGTCATCCGTGCTACCGTGCCTGCAGACAAATGCACATTAGCAGAAATATTCTTGGTGCTTAAAGCGTTAGTAACACTAATGCTGGCGCAGAAAACTATACGCGAACAAAACCAAATAAAGCTTAAGCGTACATCACTATATAATTTATCAAAGCGCCTTCCTGAACAAAGTACACTCTGTGATTCAAAATGCCAGCAAGATATTTAAAGTAAGCAAAAATAAAGCAATGGTCTACTCGCCGGGAAAAAAGTCGTCCCGAGTGAAGTGTTTCGAACAACCCAGCATAGTATCGGTCACCTTTTCCCGATACGGAATATTCTTGTCCAAGTAACTGTCTGATGCGCGTCATCTGTTTTTTTCTTTTTTTTGGAAATGATGAAATCATACATTGCTATTTTTCCACTGTGATGACACGCATAATAGTATACAAGAAAAGTCTTTCAACATTCGTCTTTTTTTTTTCTTGTGTTTGTGCGCGGCGGCATCCCCACGATTTGAGAACTATACGAGGCATTCAGCTCATGCTGGGATGGGAGGTCCTGTTTCGCTTGAATCCTGAACGTGGGGCCGCGTCTTATAACGGTTTGGAAGGGAACTGGTTCAGTTGGCCACATCTGATTGGTCAAAATTTTGCTTCCGTCAGAGGCCGTCAGAGACAGCGGGGTGGCACCGCAAATTACGAACACGTCACGCATCTGTCAATCATTTCCATAGCGAATCCATCTTTGGCTAAGAGCGAAACCGGCGAAGGGGTAATCCGCTTTGGTTTCCGTTGCTGTGGCTTGGCTGTTGGCTTGCGACCCTGCCCATGCGCGCCGGTCGCGCGACCCCGGAGACATGTTGGCGTCGCACGCGAGTGGGTTGGTTGCTTCGGAGGCTGTTACTTGCCTTTGTCGTCCGCTTGGCGTTGCTTTTTCGGTGTCGACGACGGCTGTAAGTGCGATACGCGTTCGAAGAAATGACGGATAATTAGTTGCACCACCCTTTCCGGGTTTCTAAGTAGACCTTTTGCAGGCTACGCTATCAAATGGAGGAGACTCGGGTGCAAGCGTACCAGTGGTCATTCCACGCAGCGGAAGGAATAGCGCGCTGCGGTTCACCGCCTCCGGCCTGCAGCTCCCAGAGGTCGGTCGGAAAGGAAGCATTCATCGGAATGACCTAGATCTCTGCTGCCGACACTGTCCACGAAGTTGCTCTCGCAATTACTCTGTTGGCCGGTAGAAGGGCTGCGTCAGCTTTCCCGTGACCTCCGCTTCAAAGCCAATGCGAAGGAGATATTTGCATGGTGAGGTCGAATTCCCCGTGCTATCGCCAGCGTGAATAGCTTGCAGATCGCTGTTCAGCAGTCACAAGGGTTCAACCTCGGCTGGTCCAGCGCTTCCTTCGTTAGGCTTATAAAACTATACAGACAGGACGGGAAGATATTGTGGAGATCTCTTATTTGGCTGCCCTTTCTTCTCTAGTTCGGGAGTGCCGCACTTTGTTCCTCAATTTCACGGCACAGTGCGCACTGTCAGCACCACACTCTTCGATTTTACTTCGCGCAGGCAATGCAGTGCCCGTATATCGTAATGTTCGATTTCAAGTTCCATTGCTTCTATCACGCAACGCGCCGTGGGGCAGATCGCAGGAATAGCGGCAGCGCGGCGGCGAGCGAGGCATGTCCGAGCCGATGACGATGGGCGAAAAAAGAAGGAAAATTGATATAATCGGCTAGTAAAGGGGACCCTAAGGACCAGTTCACGGTTTTGTTGCGCTCGCTACCTAGGAAGTGCTGGCAGTGAATTCATGTTACGCGCATCGTGCAATCTCATGGTAGCAGACGACATAGCGCTGTGCTCTGCAAAGTCATTTACGCTTGCGATACCGTCTGTCGGCTGAAAATGAAAAAGAATGACATTAATGAATTACTTCTGCATTGCGTAAACGCCCGGCACCAAATGTTCATACTTTAGAACTTGCCGTATAATATTTAATTTATAGTTTACACTTATTTAGCAAGCAGGAACATTCTGCAGTTCCTGGATTAACTCGTCATATAATGACGTATACTTCAGAGGTGGCACCCTCTCATCTATTGGTCGCGTCCCTCTCCTTGTTCCCCCACCGGCTTGAGAGTGGCACATTTAATGGCGTAAGCGGCGAAGTGAACGGTTCTTTTTCCGAACCGTTATAAGGTTCCGCCCCTGGATGTGCTGTTTCTTGGCATGACCGCTAGGTGGCGAGCATTTACATGGAGTCGCGAACAGCTTAAAGAACACTGCCGTGCCTACATATTGAAGCGCTAGACGACGAGTTCCGCATTGACCCCTGCGCTAGAAGTCAAAGAGGCACGAATGCGGGGCCATCAATCTACGTTTAGACATCGTACTTGTGCTCGTGGGACCCGCTTTTGCACAGTGACAATATTTCAGATGACAATCATTCATTTTACTGCAGTGTTGGCCGCGTTGCACAACTCGTTGGTTGTACTAAAAAAGAGAGTATTCTAAATTTAGAACCATACCTTTATGACGATATATCGCTTCAACTAACCCTTCTTTTTCTACAATGCACATGCTCAGGCGATCCTACTCGCGTTGTTCCACGTTTTGTCGCCGGCGCTGCGAATAATCAAGCATATACCGAATGTTCGACAAAAAGGACCACCAAATATACCTGACTGCCGGCTAAACCGCTTGCGCGTTCGCGTTCGAATTTTGCAATAACTTGGCGTTTCTGGGTAGGTGCAGTTGAATACAACGTTTCCGTGCACACGCTTCGCCGTTTCGTTTAGAATAGAACATAAGTACGCGTCCCCAGCGGCGAAGTCATACGACAAAATATAGAATTTGCGGAAACGATACGTTCACGCAGCCTGTCATTGTTTGGGTGAAGCACAGAGAGCACCTCTTTCTACTGCTTTATTTTATGTTTCTCCGTAGTAGTAACCTACCAGCTTGTGCTCCTTTATACGGAACATTAAGTGTTCTCGAAAGGTGTACTAGTGAAACTGAAGCCCGCCCAACCCCATCCCCCTAATCAAGGGCCCAATTCAAAAAGTTTTTCGTTCACTGTTTCCCATTGGCAGGCTGTCTTTGCTAATATTATGTCCAACATCATGATTCGCTTAGAAGCAGCATTATCGTGAGAACTTTCTTGTGAATACGGGCCCATGGCATCTGGAGCCGCATTCAACAGATTTTTTGTTCACTGTATGTCCTTGTCATTCATCACGGCTGCCTTCACTACCTTCTCGTTCACGGCTGCGATTGGAATGTGACTTTTCGGGGAAATTTTCTAGGATAGTGTCAATTCAGGCAAAATTTTCAACGTGCGTTGTGAGCGCGAACCCAGCTTATATCTTTCGACCGCAGAAGAAGCGGTCAACTTGAGAAATACTAACGGAAGTCAATTTGGAAACAATCAGTAAACAAGAAAGCGATCAGGGAAAGCAATACTAAAATCACTGAACAAATAATTTATCCGCATTTGTTCTCAACTATGACTGCTAGTCGCATCTGTTGGACGAGAGGCAATTCGCAATGAATAGAGAGAAGTACGTCTCACCCGCACATATACGTGCCAAATAGGAGACATTCTTTGGCGCGACCATACGTTGACTTTCGCTTAGCGATATTGGCGAGTTGATCGAGGACCATGGCGTGAGTGCAGCGCAAAGCACCGAATTCATACGGAAAGGCAAACATGAGATTAGAAAACGTCTTTCCGCTAACCTCGCGTTTGTCCTGCCGCACTTCGTTGCACTCCGCTGCGTTCACACCATGACTTTCCTTTAATAGCGCAACAAGCCTCGGCCTCGTTATGGCTGCGGTCGGACTACCATACAGCCTCATGGCGACTCAGCTCCCAAATTTTCCAAGAGTTGTAATCTTCTAAGAAGCGCTTTATTCTGCGCATTGCTCGAACAATGCTAAACACGTGCACGCGTCAACATTAGATAGTATCTTGCATTACCGTGACCTACAGGGCGTTGATCGAATTATATATATATATATATATAGATAGAGAGAGAGAGAGAGAGAAGTACAGGCGCACGTAGCAAGGCAAAAACATGTAATTTCCACGTTTCGAGTATATGTGCATATATACATAACAAGAAGGAAATAAGAACGTGCGCTGCATATGTAGCGCCACGACGCGGGAAAAGAAAAGAGTTCTCTGCGCATTATGAAACTTCGACTGGTCATAGTTGCTAAGTATGGCGCGGAAAACTAAATGAGACACACGTAAACAGGCTCACGTCTGGTTACTTTTTTATCTCCCGCACCGACTTCTAGACAACGATGACTGCTCTCTGCTCAGCAGCCTTGAAACGCCGGAGGCGCAGGTATTAGAGACCATTAAACCTCTTCTTTTATTTTATTTTTTCGTTGCTCTTGGACTAAGACGAAAGCTTCAAGTTGCTTTATTTTCGCTTATGCTCGTCCTGTCGGTAAAACGCGTTTATTGATCCTTTGTCGCGATGGAAGCGGAAGGTAAACAAGGCTTAAGCTATCTTACTGTATATAGCAACAGTAAGCGGAACATCATCTCTTGATATTCAACCAATCATTAAGAAAGGGAAAGAAAAGGAGAAAGAGCACGTTCGGCCTCTTGACTTCACCTGTTTGGTTTGAGTCGACTTCTTGTGCTTGATGCGGAGTTTCTATACTTGGCGGCAGTTTATAATTAGAGCACTGTAGGAGGGCGGATTAGAGAGCCAGAAGAGTCCTCGACCAAACAGCTGCTTGTCACGTTTGTTTTTCAGCCATGAAACTACCTTTTTTTCTCATACTAAATAATTCTTTTTAAGCGCAAGCTTTATCTACGTGGTGTTTTCTACATTATTGCTCTGGTATGCTATTTTAAAAGCTGAAAAACGAAAAAGTAGGAAGTCAAAGAGATGGATCAATTAGAGAAGAGCGAAGTCGGCTGGCGCGTCTAGCGGGGCAAACAGAGTTCGTCCTCCCTTCAGCGTGCAAACTTTCCATACTTCACAGCTGTGTGCAACACATCACGAAATTGTTTGAGTCGCCAGTAGTAGCACCACAGCCAGCCTTCTCCGTCTGCCTGTAGTTTGCACTGTGATCTACGACACCATGGAGCATATACTATCTCGCCAAAACTACCACCAATGTGGAAGTAAAGTAAGTTTGCATAATGGTTTTACAGGTCCTAAATCTCATTCGAAACACTGCATTTTACGCAGAAAGATCGCAACGACGAAGGCTGGCTGGCTGAGCACGATGTTTCGGAAAGCGGCATTTCATAGTTCCAACTATAGTTTATCATGTTTTACACCCCAGTGATGTGGGCAGGCCTGAGCTAAAAGTGAACAAACGTTACTTAAAGGAGCCTGGGCTACTTACACTAAATTTCAACGTAATGCAGTAAAGGCACTATCGACAGTTTGCGCTACATCTAAGCTTGACAGACAAGCGTTACAGTCCACGGCTATGGATGCAATGCGTTGCTTCATATATTTTGCAATTGCCCAGCGCTGACTTGCTTCCATAATTTAGTTACCGTAATGAGCTGGCTGTATCTATGCGACGAATCTTACTGCTTGCTGCATCCATGCGACAGCAGTCGTACATCTTTTTTTTTTCAGCATAGAGTACACAGAATTGCCAATCCGGCAGAAAAGCAACACATTTGAAGTTGTTGATAACGTACGCTTGCTAATTTTACGAAAATATATGGCCTAGTGGTGGGCATGTTATAACAGTACGCTTCACGTATACCATTTATGCCGCCGCGCGTTATGGGCTTGGAAGATGACGCTCCGAAATTAGAGGCTGCGCGGAACACTCAGCGTGATCGATAAAAAAAAAGAAGATTGGCAAATGAAATGGCTTGTTACAAAATACAGCCGCAGACTTCGGAAAGGCGCTCAATGTATCAATGTAATTGTTTCGACCTACGGTGTTTCGACCCACTAAACTAGAAAAGCCCAGATGTTCTACGCCCAGCTTTACAAACACTCCTTTTCTTGCAAGCACTCTGGGAATTTGTTTATGCTGAACGTCGTGCAGTAACGCAAACCTGATTCGCCGCCTTATATTTGCTCGTAAAAAGCATTTCCTGCTCTGAATAGCCACCTCGATTCACTACGGTAGCTCAGTTGCTACGGCCTTTTGCTCCTGAGAACGAGCCAGGTCGAGGGTTCGGTCCCAACCGTGGCAGAACGCAAGAAAACAAATCGGTATGGCGTGCGCCTCAAATTAAGATCATGGTTTTGAAGCGCAATGCCCGAGAACTTACTTTAAATACCTTTAATAGCAGCCCCGGGTGCATATATTATAGGATCGGTTTTCATTTTTGCCTTCACCGCTTCCTAAAGGCCGAGATATCAACAGCCGCCACCTAATATATCTAGAAACAAAAGTACCAGTTTAAAACTATAAATGAACCTGTGAACGAAACGGCATTATCAAATCATTGATCTCTCAATCGGTGGAGTTTGTGGCAGTTAATGTATGAATTCATTATTTATGACAGCGAAGTTCAATACTACACGCGCATGAAACAAGAAATACCGAAATATAAGTCGAGAAGGCAACATCAAGCATCGACTGCGTCAGATAAAGGGTGCAGCGTCTTTTCCGCCAGTTTTATTGTGTACCGCGAATATTTCTCGGGGCTACGAGTGATCGCGCTCGTTAGTAGAAAGCGAAACGCATTCAGAGTGTTGCAAATGGTTGCATATTCAGCAGACCCACTTTGATACACAGCGCGCAACGATACAGCACGCACGCTCACGCGATTCCGGCTGTTCGCACAACAGTGGTTTACGACAGCGTGGATTAACAGGCTCTACAAAGCTACCACACTATGAAAGTAAAATGAGTTTTGGATACTCTTACAGACTCCAAACCCCTTTCAACACACTTCTTTCAATTCAGGAAAAAAATGGCAGCAGCGAAGGCTCGTCGGCTCAGCACGAAGTTCTGACAACTCCACTTCCCAGAGTTCAAACGTCGAAGCTCCGGAAAACTGCATAAGACTTGCTGCGTATTTTAACATATGCGCGCCACAGGTTCTACTTCTTTCTCCCCAGCTCTCTCTTTTCGTACCTGTACTCATTTCACCAGTACAGGTTAGCAAACCGTACGTGCGTCTGACTAGCCTCCCTGCCTTTGCGTGCCTCTCTCTCTCTCTCTCTTTCTTGATCCCTCTCTTGCTTTTCAAAAAACCTAGATTCAGGCGCATGCACAGCGACTCCAGCTGTAAATACAAAGTTAAAGGTCCCAAGTATCACTGTGTTTGTCTCGAACTGTAGAAGCATTACAAGATTGTGGCGCTAAATCATAATTTTGCACCAAAAGCCACCTAATCATAACGCTGCGCTATACGCCAGTCATGTTAATGCCCGCAAACACAAGTCCAGCTCCAAAGCATACTCCCTTTCTTTGTTAACTTAGGAATCTGCTTCTTCATTATATTTCCTGCACTATGTCCTCATTTTCTTATCACTTCTTCTCACGCTCCACTTTTCTTATTGCGAGCTGTTAACACTTTCGCGCCGCAAAAACGTTTTCACCTGTCTCTCACGATAGTTCACCCACCCCAACCCTCTAATGACTGAAAGAAAGCAGCATTGAATTGTTGCTGATCCACACGAGCAGTAAACTTAGTGCCATGCGAACGAGGACAAACGAACAAGCGCGCAGACAAGTGTGACAAGTGACAGCAGCAAGTTTGTTCTCTAGCATTTTTTTTTTTTTGGGGGGGGGGGCTTTGTTTGCATTCGTAACGCGCTGCGTTTGCAACTCGAAAGGAGCAGTTTTATCTTTACTTGCGCCTTGTAATTGCCTTTCCACGTGACACATCGCACTGTAAATGGAAACGACTGTCATTACTGCTGAGCAGCGGATCGCTAAATATGTGACAGAGAGAAGCAGCAGAACGCTTTAACATCAGAGGGTTTGTCGATGAAAGCCTTCTCTTATTTTCCGTGTTCGTGATAACTTGTCAGATTCATGAAACGAGAGCGTCCGCGTGTTAACAATCGTTTCTGCTGCCACTGTATCTGCGTAGAAAGTGATCGAGTCACACTGATGGCCAAAGACGCTTAATTGCCGTCTTGTTAGATGCTTGAGATTTTACAACCACAATTAAAGCGGAGAGATTCATATTTAGTTCATTGTCCGTACGTCTATGTACGTTGTGTTACTTCTAAGCTTTCGTCTTTAACGTCTGCAGTCAGGCTCGCGAATTAGCAGAATTTTTCACTTTCTGTTCTCGCCGTCTTTGTAATTAAACAGTGTCACAGACGATAGGCAAGAGAACAAGGAAAACACCGGAATGGACGCAGAAACTCTCTGCCATCTGAAAGCACTGAAATTGATTGATTGATTGATTGATTGATTGATTGATTGATTGATTGATTGATTGATTGATTGATTGATTGATTGATTGATTGATTGATTGATTGATTGATTGATTGATTGATTGATTGATTTCGACAGGCCAATCAACCATCACAAAAGGCAGCTGTCTCGCCACTGCGATCATTTTCAGTCTGGACAATGACTTAAATGATAATTTTCCAGTTCCTTTGCCCGCTTTCTGCGCATAAATAGTTGCTCATATACTTGAAGCTGAGGGAGTGAGAAACTTAAATAGACAGCAACGATGGCGCTACATTGCTAGAGTAAAGCATTAATATGTTGTTTTATAATTACAATGCAGTAGTAAAGTAGCGGACCTCAATTCACTTAAAGGCAACGCAATATGAATATGTCTTGCAGCATAATGCTTGGACTATGGCGACGGTGTTGTACATGAACTATACAGCAACGCGCAAAGTCCATTTTCTTTTTTCTGCACATTAATAACAGAAAATAAGTGAAGGTTCATTTTCAGGGGCTGTGCGGTGTTTGAGCATAAGCATATAATGGGATTTACGTGCTGCATAGGATAAAAATAAAGCCAATTGTAGGCACCACATTCAGTTGTGCAGCATTCAATCAACGGATTCTCGAAAGCTTCGCCTCACATATACTTTTTTCACCTCTTTTTTGCTAGGCAATTGCCTCGTGCACTTTAATGTGCATCACAACCGCCCTCTTGAACAATCTGGGCTCTGTCTGCTCGCAAGTCGTCGACGACTAGTTGCTCCTGTAACACTGTATCTGCACCACTAGCTATACCGGCCCACTCTCTCGTATTATTTTTTTCGTTGATTACTACTATGTAAAAACGAAACACTAAAAACACAATCTGACTTTTTGCGCAAAAGGCGAAGCGAGGGGTACTCGCGGGAGGCACGAAGTCACGTAACCGCGTTGCCCAATAAAAACTCTAAGCCTGGTTGTACAAAATAATCGCAAGACCCGGTTGCTTGACAAAGTGAGCGTGAAGTGCTTTGTGCAACGAGAACGCGTAATATGACCGTCAAATGAAATTGCCAAATCTGCTTGCCCGATGACGGAGTGCTTAATCCCTTTATGTGTTCAGATATCAGGTTGCACAACGAGATGTACTAACCGTACGACAAGCGGTAAGCTAAAGTCGCACGGTTTAAGCGAGCCTGACATTGTTTGACGCTATACGATGCTGGATGTTTACGCTGCACTTATGCATTCGTCTTCGTAAGGATACCATAATAATCGTTATCGCAGGCCGCTGCTACCCATTACTATAAGTCCCACGCCACGAATTCATCTGGAAAGTCGCTGTAACAGCAGCCGCTATAATACTTCGCTTGGTAAAGTGCATGCAGTATACTTGTTTTAACTCCTGAAACTTGGACTATAAATTCTCATTAAAGAACGTCGTTGCTTCAGCTGCGATGCTTCAGACGATGCTCTCAGCTGGGGAAGCTCATGTCACCGCACAAGAGCAACACTTTTTTCAACAGTGAATTATGTTCGGGTTGCAAAAAGGTGCTTGCATCAGTAGATCGTACGTAAGAGAAGTTACGAGCTGTTGCTATATAGTTAGAGCGAGCTCGCAGGCTGCAAGTAAGAGGTGGAAGAGGCAACCCAAAGATACAGGCCTCCCTCTTCATCGCTCAGGACGATGGAGTTGACGGCTCCGTGCATCTTCAAGTCTAACCAAATAAGTCATAGTCCATACGTTTATGTATGGACTATGTAGTTTATGTATGCACGCTGTATGAGTACGCGTGTGCGCGTGTGCGTGTCTCTATGTCTGTGCGCGCAAGCACGCATGCACGCACGCACGTGTGTGTGCGTGTGTGTGTGTGTGTGTGTGTGTGCGTGTGTGTGTGTGTGCGTGCGTGCGTGCGTGCGTGTGTGTGTGTGTGTCTGTGTGCGTGTGCGTGTGTGCGTGCGTGCGTGTGTGTGTGCGTGTGTGTGTGTGCGTGTGCGTGTGTGCGTGGCTGCGCGCGCGTCCACTCGCGCGCCCGCGGTCGGTTATAGTGCTAAAATTTAGGAATTTATAGACGCGCCTAAGCATCTGGTGGCTCCATCATCCTTCCTTGGTGGTTCCGGTAAGCGAAGGGTACACTTTTTCTCTCGTTTGTGTAATATCCGCCGTTACTTACAGTCATAAACCCTGATCGATATAAAACGTTAGTCATTAGGACAAACGCGTTGCCTTCCGAATGCCATGGGCGCGTACGCGAAAGCTCGCCCTCGGGGGACGTCGACGGCGCAAGTGCTCTGTAAGCCTTCGGTCAGCATTGAAAGCCGCACACTCAACCTATATGAGCAACTCTGCGGACGTGTTTTAGGAGCAGCCATAAAATAAAAGCCTCCAGCCAGTGAAAGAACCGCCTCGACAGAATAAACGGAGCTGCCGTCAGCCTTACAAGACGAAACAATAAAAGTGCATTCGAGGTTGTCGACACTGCTAACTGCCTCCCTTCTCGCGACTATTGTACCGAGAGCGGCGACGTTGTAACGACTGGATAGTAAACCAGCTCGGACCTTGCGTCCTATTGTGCTCGGCGCAAGTGCTTTCAGCGTGTTTCTATGTCAGCTTGAAGCTTCTTTCTTTCTTTCTGTCTTTCTTTATCTGAAGTTGCTAGCTCGGGTATTCTCGCACCCCACAAAAAAACTGCCCCTTGTCAAGAAGAGCCTGTAATGCCAGTCGAATAAAAGTCACACAAAGTACTTTAGTTTTGAAATTGTATTATGAGATCGCTTTCGCAGAAATATTACTTCTCACCACACGTAAATATAGAGGATGCGTAAGGGTTATCGATTACGAACGAAAAACTTAATTTATCTCTGTAGTGTGATCGACACAGAAGTCTTATGCAATCCCGAACACGGTGGTCGCATTTTGTTGGGGATGAAATGCGAAAACACCCCTGTACTTAGATTTAGGTGCACGTTAAAGAACCCCAGGTGATGCAAATTTCAGGAGTCCCCCACTACGGCGTTCCTCATAATCAGATTGTAGTTGTGGCACATAAAACCCTATATTTATTCATTTAAGTTTTATTTATTTGTGTGCCGACGGATACTTTATGTAGACGCCCATTTTATTTACCTTCGCATCTGTGTGCACGAATTTAATTTTTACCACGGTATTCGCATTGAGTAGTGCTGTGACTAATGTTGAAAATTCTTTTTATGGGCTACAGGGTATCAGGTTACATTGAAGCGATAGTTGTGATGAACGAATAATACCACCACGGCGTTATACTTTGCTGCTTAGCAATACTATTCGCCATGTTAACATTCTTTTCTGAATTGTATTTATCTAGGTTGACAAACTATATGCGGCTTGGCTGTAGTAACAAAAAATAAAAATAATAATGGACTCGAGGGTCATGCTTCCGCAGATACGAGCTAGTTTACAATCTACGGAGAGGGCTGCAAGTCATGCCACATGTTCGCAAACAATGTCGCAAAATCATTTATGCTAGCTCAAAAAGCGCCTTTTGGGTGTTTTTTTATTTTTTTTTTCTTGCAATCATTAACGCTCAAGGATCGGTGCCTGATGTCGCTTGCTTCTGCTTATAAAACTGCTCGAAGTAAATTTGCAAATATCTCCCATATATTTTCTGAAAGAAAAAGAATAAGCATTTTTTATCCTTTTCAGCAGGCATACATTACGAAAAATCATAGAGACCAGTGGTTCGATGCCTCAAAGGAATCTATTTAACATGCGCAATGTTCGCACAACGACACACCGAAAGTTACACCGCTCGGTAATTTTTATACTACTAACGTCAACTGCGTCGGTTATTAAAACAGCTTTTGCGCAAGAAGCTGTTCAGCTTCTATAATAATTTTTTTAATGATTTGGCGGAACCTAGTAAGAAGAATGGGCGCATGAATGTGCGCCGTGCACCACACATGTTCTGCACCAAAGGTATAAGAAATGTTTCCTCGATCCCTCAACAAATACAGTTATCAACTATACCACGCTCTGCCTGGCACACAATCCCACGACACAGCTACATCATGAGCCACGAGCTACAACAGGAGCATGCGACATCTTATGCCTTGGGTGCAGTTGTTTAGAGCGACGACACTCATGAGCTCGAACGCGTTGTATATTTTGCTAGCGTCCATCTTCAGAACGCGGTGGCGGAAAGCGGAGAAAGTCCGCCTACTCAAAAAGGAAGAATTCCTTAGAAGGCAACAGTTGAGACGTGAAAAGCACGGCGCGTGTCTCATCGCAGAATGCCTCCCTGGGCGTGGACAACGGATATCCTCTGAAATGATGACGCCAATTTTAATTCATGTGGCAGCGACGTGGCTCCTCAGACACTCCGGCACAGTCTCTACCGGCGCTGTCCAGCGACTCTACTTTGGTTTGCTCATACCGTAGTGTTCGAGATTGGGCGGCGCGCTGTTACGTTCGCACCGTCCGATCTCGGAGGCTATGTTAATAAGATGATGAAACGTTTATAAAACCGAGGGTCTGGCGGAATCCCGTCTGGTCGGGGAAGAGAGCATTGTCAATAAAACACAAGGTGCCGACCGAGGCACAGTGCATTCAAATAAAAGACGTTTCGGATCCTGCAATGACCGTCTTTTACTTGAATATACTGTACCTTGGTCGGCCATGTGTGTTTTAATAATAACAAAAAGTTCTTGAAAAGCCATCATCATAAGTAGCCAATATGTCCAAACGTATCTAGTGCAACCAATTTATTCGTACAATATATCAACAGTGATTCGCGTTGTTTCGCAGACACGCCTGTCTGCAACCTGGGCCAGAGGTCATAAGGACTGCCATGTCGCGAGATCGTGTCTGTGAGCTCCGCGCCGAGGCCACATTTTCGGCTGATCAATCCCAGACACCCAGACAGCGATCGATAGAGGATACGTCCCTGAATACAGACGCTGCAGGCATAACCGTCTACTGGCACTTTAACAGCTCTTCAGGCGGTAAGCAGCTGCACCTGGCCAGCTATAGCGCCACGTTAGCGCGCAGCGCAGCTCCGCTCGATTCGCTCTCAGCGAAGACGATTTCGGCTCCTTCTTCCGCCGGCGCGTTAACGAGGTCGGCAACCGGCAGACGCCTCGCAATTTCACCGTGATCCCAGCCAGTGAGGCCGTCCAAAAGGGGGCGGATACTGTAGGTTAATGAGTTTCAAGGCCATCGCCACCGCTCCACTCAAACGGGATAACGCCATCAGTGTTGCTCAATCTTGCTTAAGCAATGTACCTTTTTATAGCTTTTCTGTGAACGGTGCATCTGTAGCTGCCACCCACTCTATAGATAGTAGTCCCTCCCGAGTTGACTTTTCTCTATCCTCAATAAGCTGGTGGTGACGACGACTGCACCCATTGTGGTATAGTTTAGTGACCATGGCGTTGCAATGCTGAGCACATGTTCGTAAGTTCGATGACCCGGCCGCGGCCATATTTTGAAGGGAGCGAAATGCACAGACGCTAAGGTAGTTTGATTTAGGTGCACGCTAAAGAAACACAGGCCATCAAATTTAATGAAGGGCCATCCGCTGTGGCGTTATTCATATCCTACTGTGAGGCTTCGAGACATTAAACACCATAATTCAATTTAACTGCTGTTGGCGTACGCTTCACCACCACTAGCTACTATAAAAATAGGCGCATTATTGTTTCTTCTTTGTTGCTTTTTCTGGTGATTTGATGGCCCACAGGCCGCGGCCACCCGATCGTTTTTTTATCGAATTCAGACCCTCCTCCAGAAGAAACGCAGAGTATACATACACCATGTGGGGAAAAGCTAGCTGTCACCCATGTACACATCACTGAAAGGACTAGCGGTCTAAATCTAGATGTCGCGCAAGGCTTGTGTTTCGATCCTGTTTATGTGTTTCCAGCTCTAGCCTATTTGGCTCGCATAACGTCATTAACATTCATACAAACGAAAGAAGCTCATTCAGTCACTTCCTGCGTTTATTCGATGTCAGCGATGTAATTCTTTTTTTGGCGCCATGTCTAAGAAACTTCCTAGAAAGCAAGCTTCGCCACAAAGGCTTTCCGTGGTCATCAGCCCGGTGCCGGCTAAGAAAGCAGCGCGGACATATTTGCCAAGAAATGAATCAGCTATAAGTGACGCCCTCTTCTTGCTCACAAATTCACGTAATCTACCCTTTAGGCCCTGAGCACTGTCACAGCTTACGATTATCTAGTTTTCTTTCTCTCCTCGTGCGCAATAAGCGCCTAGCGTGAAAAGCAGCAAACAGCAGGTCCCTGTATTCACTTCCGCATTTCGCCTAGCCTGAAACCTAAAGAAGACATGCCGACTGAAAAAAGAAAAAAAGGTGGCAGGCGGGAAACGTACTTTTACGGTTCAACCTTTTGTTCCCGTGCTTGCAAAGAAAGAAGCACATACCGTAACGGCCTCAGTTCATATAGACAGGCTCTTCCTCGCTCTCAAGCTCCCTGTTGTCCCGTGTATAGCGGCACCCAAGGCGGAGCGATCGCCGTAAAAACGAGAGAGAGACGGAAGCCCGGATAAAAAGGAGGCGACCGCGGCATAAAACGGCGCCAAAATTATGCGCAGGGCACGGAATTCGTTTCGACGCGCGAGCGCTGGGCAATGATGGCCCCGTGAGACGCGAGCCTCCTTTCGTCCATGAAACCAGCGGGGAGCTGCACAAGTAGCCTAAAAAAACGCAAAAAGAACAAAAGAAAAAGCTATAGGCATCGTCGTCGACGCCGGAAAATACCACCTTTCCAACTCCGTCAATTCAACCTCCCGCTTTTTCTTTTCGTAATACCTTCTCACTGTTTATTCGGCGGGCGCCCTTAGAGCATGTGTAAGAGGTGAAGAGAAGGGAAGAGACGGAAAGTTGATGCGTGTGACTTCACTTTTGCTAGTTCTCCGCTACACGTTCCTCTCTTTTACTTTTCTCTCTCCCTCCGTTTCATGACCACAATATATGTATTTTCTTTCCTTGAATGATTAGCGAGGACGAAGATAATTTCCCCTTCGCTTTCTATTCACAGGACGTTTCTCCTTACCCTAAGGCCGTCAAAATATATATATATACAAGATGCCGTAGATGCATGATGCCATGCTTGCCATATAGGGCGCCACTTTCTTTATAAAGGTGCGAAGTCGGGAAAGGGGATGGGGAAATTGGATAATGTAAGGAGGACCGGCAGCGGGACGATAAAACGGTGCTTTTGGAGCGTGCGAACGAAGCTGATTTCCATGTTTTAGCGCCAGTCGGGCGCTAAACATGTTTAGCGCTGTCGGGCGCGACATGCTCGTGGTCTTGGAGGGCGAAAACAGCTGTGGCAGATGTTCCTTATAGCCCAATGACTTCACGGCGCCCTTTCAACAAGGAGCAAGCGAGTGTGTGCACAAAGGAAGGCAGCTAAGTCGTCGCCCATCGCGTCAGAGCACTGGCCGTAGCGTTCCCAGCGGTACGTTATGATCAGCTTATCTTCGTTTCTTTCTTTCTTCTTTTTTTTTTGTATACAGGTGTCCACGGCACCACTGTCTCCATTTGCACCCGACTATTCCTGTCTAATGACTTATTTGTGATGCAGTCAAGATGTCGAACGCATGCCACGTCGGGCGCATCGCCTGCAATCAAGCGAATTGCGAATTACTAAACGCGACAGCCTCGCCCTGCGGTTCTCGCGTTCGAGAGCTGCGCCTCTTCTTTTCATAGTATATTCTGTCACTGAGAGCCGGTAGTATTTCGGCAGAGGCTATTCTCCTTCTTTATCTTCAGACGGACGACTCGCGCCTGTCACAATTTCGCTGAGGCGGTCCCTGTTACCCAGGTAGCATGAAGACTAAGAAAAGCGTGTTAATTAACCTAACCTGATTTTCGAGTTAGTGAAAGTGACAGCTGCTTCGCGGAACAAAAATGTAGTGCTAATTTAGCGGTAACTGTGAAATTATTGCAGTAGCATTACCGTTCCCACCTCTGTGAAGTTCCTCATCCATGATTTAAACGCATTCCCCACACTCCAAAGCGTTGTTTGGGAGCTCACTCGATATGCGTCCTGCCTCTTCGACGAGCAATTTGCAAGTGATATACATCAGTATATGACAGCCGGCTACCCAGAAGAACAGCTCCGATCGAACAGAACGTGTTCTTCGTCATCCTCGTCTCTCTACACCGAATCCTCCACGGAGCGCAAAATAGAACTCAATCAAACTATAACCGCACGACACACGAACATGCACTGAATGTACGTGTCATTATTCCCCCGCCCCTTTCAAAATCATCGGCTCGATGCTTCGGAAGAGGGGAAGGTAGGAGAGGATCATCAGAGCCCGTAGTAGGGCTTCATCCTAGCCACGTGGACGACATCCGGTTGTGGTGTACGGCGGGAGAATCGCGTGATGCTCCCTGAAACAACTTTGTAGTTGACGTCACTGAGGCGTTGAAGGACCCGGTAAGCCCCGAAATAATGACGGGGAGGTTTCTCCGACCTCCCGCGTTGGCGGATGGGATTTCAGATCCACGCTTTGTCTCCGAGGCCGTGCCGTTAGTAAATTCTGTATGGCGGAGGTTGTGCGTGTGAGCATCGTAGTGTCACTGAGAGCAAAGGCGCAGGCGAGCTAGCTGACGAGCTTCCTGGGCATACTGACCATATTGGACAGCATTGACTGTGGTAGATACGAATGCGTCGGGGAGGAACATTACATCTAAAATTGTGGTAACTTCGCGGCCGTGAAGCAAGTGAAAAGGAGTAAATCCTGTAGTTTCTTGAACAGTGGTATTATAGGCGAAGGTTACGAAAGGAAGAACGCTGTTCCTGTTCTTGTGATCCACATCGACATACATTGAAAGAATGTAAGTGATAGTCTTGTTGAGCCGTTCCGTTAGGCCGTTCGTCTGGGGATGATACGCAGTCGCCCGACGGTGGACAGTTTCGTTGAGGATCATCAATTTTTCCAGGAGTTGGGCTGTGAAAGCGAACCCTCTTTCGGTAATAACCACTACTGGTGCACCATGGCGGAGGACGATAGCATGGATGAAGAAATTGGCGAGGTCAGTAGCAGTACCTCGTTGAAGAGGTCTTATTTTACAGTAAAGGGTGAAATAATCTGTCGAAACTATTATCCATCGGTTGCTAGCCGAAGATTTGGGAAATGGTCCAAGCAAGTCCATTCCGAGTTGTTGAAAGGGTGCCCCATGGCTCGACAGGCTGTAACAAGCCAGCTGGTTTGATGGGTGGTGTCTTGCGCCGCTGGCAGTCGCAGCATGTCTTAACGTAGTACTTAACGGGACAGTTTAGGCCAGTAGTACTTGTGGCAAAAACGTGCAAGAGTACGCGTGAACCCCAAATGTCCGGAAGACGGTTCGTCGTGACAAGCATGTAGGATCTCCTCGCATAGCAGATGCCACCACCAGAACTTGGCCAAGGCCCACACGATAGCAAGATCTTTTTCAGACGGTTCGTCGTGACAAGCATGTAGGATCTCCTCGCATAGCAGATGCCACCACCAGAACTTGGCCAAGGCCCACACGATAGCAAGATCTTTTTCTGTAGTCAAGTAGCTCGATTTCGCTGATAATGAGGTACGCCCTATAGGCGATCACTTAGGCTGAAATTGCTGGCGTCTGTGTGCAGGTCAGTGTCGGCATCTTCGTCGAAGTGACCTAGGATTGGAAGAGTTTGAAGTCGTTGTTGTAGGTCGCAAAAAGCGCGATGTTGCTCTGGGTGCCAAACGAAAACAACACTATCCCTTGTGAGATAATGCAAGGGTTCAGCTATTTCGGAAAAGTTTCGTACGAAGCGACGGTAGTACGGGCAAATTCCCCCCAAAAAAACGGCGACCCTCGCGTTTCTTCGTAGTTCTCGGGAAGGTGGCAACTGCTCGCGTTTTTTCAGAATCTGGGCGAATTCCATCGCGGCTGACAGCATGACCAAGAGATGTTAGCTCCTCGTAACCGAAGTGACATTTTTCGGGCTTGAGAGAAAGGCCAGCAGTTTTGAATGCATCAAGTACTGCACAAGGACGTTGAAAATGCTGCTGAAAAGTCTCCGAAAAAACGACGACATCGTCTAAATAAACAAGACACGTTTGCTACTTAAGACCGGACAAAACAGTGTCCATCAATCTTTGAAAAGTCGCAGGAGCTGAGCACAGGCCAAAAGGAAGAACCTTGAATTCAAAGAGACCGCCAGGAGTAATAAATGCGATCTTTACCCGGTCATGGTCATCGACCTTGATTTGCTAATAACCACTACGCAGTGTCGAAGTCGGCACAGTGAGTCGTCAACGCGAAGAAATGGATAGACGTTTTTCTTTGTGACGTTGTTCAGTTTACGATGATCAACGCAGAAGCAAGGTGTGCCTTTTTCTTTTTAACTAGCACTACTGATGACGCCCATGACAGGTACATTCAGTGCATTTCCGTGCGTTGCGCTGTTACAGTTTCATTGAGCTTTATATTGGGCACCGCGGAGGATTCGGTGAAGAGAGACGAAGACGACGAAGTTAGACGTTCTGCTCGATCGGAGCTGTTCTGCTGAATGACCGGCTGTTGCTTCAGTTACGAACTCAGCGACGGTAGCTGGAGGGTTGCGCATGAGTCCAGCGAAGAGTTGTTCTTTCACCCCTCGTATTAGGAGACGAACTTTCTCTGTCTCCGCCATACCTGGATCACCACGTCGGAACAAACGCGACATGTCCTCTACAAACATGGCCACGCTTTCATTTGGCTTCTGAAGCCGACACTGCAGGACCTGCCCGGCCTTGTCTTTCCTTTCAGGGCTGCTGTATGTCTCGCGGAGCTGTCGGCGGAATTCTTGCCAGCTAGTGATGGAGCCCTGATGATTTGCGAACCACGTGCGAGCGTATACGCTATAGACAATACGTTTCAAGGGCAAAGTACACGTAGCGCAGTTTCCTTGAGCCATCCCTTTCATTGACTGCAGCGACTCGGTCGAAGTCTTCAAGCCAATTCTCCACGACCTCGAACACACCGCCACGAAATGACTTCGAAACGCGCGCTGCGTATGCGACACTCGAGGTAGAAGTGGATTGGACTGTGCCGCCCTCTTGCGTCTTACATACTTCTGTGGTGGACATTCTTACCGGGCTCTATGGCACGTATTCGGGAGGTAGTCCTCGCAAGCGGCGGCTGCGGCGAAGTGCCCGGTTTTCCTCCGAAATTGTGGAAATGGTGGCAGGAATTTGACGCATCGGGAGGTCGAATTAATTCAGAGGATGGTACATAGCACCTCCACCAGTTTAATCACAGCATTAACACGACAAGCAACCGCCGGCGACCCAGCAGAACAGCTTCGATCGAGCAGAACGTCTTTTTCGTCGTCCTCGTCCCTCTTCACCGAATGTTCCACGGCGCGCAAAATAAAGCTCAAACTGTAACCGCACAGCACACGGAAATGCACTGTGATTACGCTCATGCCTACATACACTTTCTTTCACTTTGACACTCTATAATGCTAGCGCATTCAAAATCTCCCGTCGGCAAGTGTCGACAAATCTCTCCCGCGGTGCTATAACATTGGTCTGCCTCTGCTGCATGCCTATGACTGGGAGGAACATTTACAAGCCTTCATTTCTACCGTATTGGAATTGCAAAAAGACCAACGTAGGACTCTTGCACATTTGAAGAAACCATCGAGCACAGCTGTTTCGCACCTGCCCTCGATACGCCGTCCATTGCACCTCTCTACAGACCGTCAATAAACCGGCTGGACTACAGAACATTTTTAGACGCAATTTTTTTACCGTGGCCACATATGCCGCCTGGTCCAGAAAGCTATTCGTGTGCCGCAGCAGTTTTCGAAAGGCACCGGCCTCAGTGACTGTTTATTGTCCTCTTGTGCATCCGTCTGTTCGCCCGCAGCATTCCACTCTCTAATTCTTCATATTCGAATTTCTTTTTTTGCAGCGAAACGATTAAAGGCGAGTTCCGCAACTGTTTTCGTGTGAGAAAGGCCCGCGTGTCGCGGTGTGCCACGGTGTGTTCGATATCAAATTCGCAACCACATTCAACGCTCCGATTTAGCTTTGAAACACAAGGGTCCATCATTAAAAAAGTCACCTCTTTGCGTATATGTTAGTATAACAACAACTTATACACGCAGTTTTTTTTTTCAGTTATCAATATTTCCTTTTTCTTTCTCACGTCGCAATGTACCAGCATCACGCAGGGGGCCAGCTAAACGTTTTCTGTGCGGCTGTGGCGGTCAAAACATTGCGCGAGGCCATGAGCCAGCAAACGGACCCCCAGCACTCCCATCAAAGGGTGTGAAGACTCGCTTAGGCAGCTTCATTGTCTCTGATATATCAGCTGTAAGACTGGCATACATCTACGCAGCGTATACCCATTTCCCGTGTGTGCTATACCGAACCGAACGCTCCTCTCGTTCGCATCACAGTTTTTCCTCTTCTCGACTTATCAGGCTCTCCTCGACATGCCACATCAGCTGTAACTCTATTCTGTCTATAGCTGCAAGAAGTAAATTTATACAAAGATGTATACGGCCCATACAAACATATTTACAGAAAGCCCGTGATAGCCGGGTTTCGGTTCTCCTGTGGTAATTATTCAACATCAGACGCTTTCTCTGTGTTCACTCCCCTTTTTTCACTCAACGTCTTTTTACTACTGATCATTTTAGAGCACAGGTAGAGAACGCATATTCTTTTAGCCACATGTTTCATTTCAGAACCTTAAAAAGGTATCTTTCATTTAGTTATTTCCTCTAAACCTCAGCTCACCCAACTAAGTATTATGTAAGCTCGTTTTTATAACGAGGTGCTTGTTTGTGTTGAAGATCCGGAAACACTTTTAAAGTGTTTTAATGTTAACAAGTCCATGAGCGTGTTGTAAGAATAGAAATTAAAATGAGAAATCAGTCCCAGGTGCGCAGAAATAGCCCGCGAAACTGGCAACGAACTAATAGTTTGTCATTACTCATTGTTTTTAGATTCCCTCTGTCGAACGTCTTAGAAATCCGCGTACCGTGTCTCCATGATTCTGAAAATCATAATTTATCACACCTTTTCTGTTCAGGCGTCCAGATGTGCACGTGCTACTGCTTTTAAATTCCTGCTTGAAGCCTAAGTTTTATAAGCACCACAAGTTTCGTAAGCTCTTAACATATGGTTTGCGCTATAGAAAGTCAAAGAAAGGAAAAGCAGAAGGAACGAGTCTATCATAAAAAAGCAATCTCCTATGTTGTTAGGAGTTTTGACTCTCACTATTGTTAAAGGGGGTGCTTATTTTTATTATTATTATTAAACCTGGATATGGGTACATCGTTTCAGCGGTTCATGAGCCTCTAACGCAAACCACATACTTGGCATTCTTCCTTATTCTCCGAGGATGAGCTGAAATTGCACGCCAGTAATCAATCATCAGTGCTGACGCCTGCATGAGATCAGGGTTCTTGGGACGCGGATCTTTTTTCTTTTCTCCTCCTTAGCCGGCTCTTTATTGCGACTGCAGATTTAGCACAAGAATGTTTTACATCACGTCAAAAAGTTAGCTCCAAAGGAACATTGTAAGCAAGCATTCCTGGACAACAAAAGCTCTTATTTGAGTCAAATGCTCCATTAAATTACGATATATGTTATTCTGGGGTATTCAGCTTCTACCGCTGTATGCTCAGGGCTGCTGCGGATGCGATTTTACATTAGAAGAACATAAACGTTGAAAAAATATACTGTTTGCCGTTAAAGCTTTTTTTTTTCTTTCGTCAAAGACTTTCGGTTTTCTTTCTTCTCTGTTTCATTGTAGCTCTACCTTAGCATCTTAGGGCGGCTAGGCTTCGGTATTACTTCCTATCTGTCCAAAGAATGCCTTGAATTGCAGATTCCCTATACTTTCTCTTTACTGAAGTTTAAGTTAAGGTTGCTATATTTTAATGTTCACTCTTGGCGCCTAGTTATGGCAATCCCATTCTTATGCGTGGGTAGTGCAAAAAGGGCGGGGGCCTGAAAATTAAACGCACTTTATATCTATAATGGTAGAATTATTCAATAAACGCCAGAAAATATTGTTGCAGGATATTTTAAGCTTATTTAGCGCTTGTAATCGAATGCCACCAATATTTTGTGTGAAGACTAAATTTCCTATGAACTTTCGGGCCTACCACGAATTCGCGACATCCTGGACTTAAGCCAGAAAATGTCACACCCATGTCGCAAGAAAAAGAGATGAGCTTGAGGCAGTTGCTGGCTTAACTTCAGCAAAACAGTTTATTTTGCACTAAAGATGACCTTATATTTGGCGAATGAGCGACACCACTTATGCCGGTAAACTATAGCTGTTAAAAATACTGGAAGCATTTGACAGTTTTCTAGGTGCAGATTTGCACTTTGGGCACGTAAAAAACTGTTTTTTCCTTGCACCCCGGTCGCTTGCATGGTTCGCGTGTACTTTTCACGGCTGGCTAGTGGCCGGTGCTGTCAGTGCTAACGCAGTCAACAGGCAATGGGCGTAGTGAGGGATGGAGGAGAGGTGTACACACTAGGCCCTTGTGCCCCCTCCCTTTCCCCCTCCCTCAGAAATTTCTTTGTACGACGAATAACTGGCATAATACGACATGCGACAACACCCGCAGCCTCTTCCCCCTACACCGGTGAAGTACGTGTCCTTCACCCTCGAAAAATAAATTCCTGGCTCCTCCACTGGCTAAGGCTGAGACTTCGGACGACATTCCTGTTAGGCAACTGCCGTCGCTTATATCCTCCGGTGCAAGGTCGAAGCGAAGCCCTTTCATACCCCCATAAAAAGGCCTAACGTAAGTTTCCTGCCGAAAAACTATACGCGCAATTTCGAGGTGTTTGTACATGTCGCTAAAGCCAATGAGTGCTGTAAAGGCCCGAATGTCGCGAATTCGCGACGTTCCGTAGCCAAGTGGTAATGCGAAAATTATCTGCAATCTCGAACTCACTACATACTCATCGTTGGAATGTAAACAACAGGAGAACAAATTTGAAAGCGTGAACTGACTTTATGTTCTCGAAACTTTGAGAAGGTAGTTGACGCTGCACGTGGCTGTTTTCGCCGATCGCGACTCCAAACAATAGTTGCCAACCAACTGATACTGCTCTAGATGGCACCGCATGTCAGCGTTAGAAATTGTTTCTTGTCGCGAATGCGTGACAACCAAAACTTGAGCCAGGAAGCATATTCCCAGCTTGCACTCATTCGGTGTGTCGTGAATTCGCGAAAACCGGCATTAAAGGGTTACAGATATTGAAAAGGCTAAGTCGTGTCAGAACTGCTTCGCCGCTACATTCTTCACAAATGATCTGTAGCTGTTCGAAGTTGAAATACATCAGACCGTTAAAGTTATTTAATAAAAGAATATACGTACATGCAAAACACTTCTTTTTGCGGGGAAGGGGTATCTTGAAATTTCATTGTAAGTCCCGTTGACAAGAAATTTATTAGGTGTATGTGACTGAGTACCACCTAATAGGACAATGAGTGAAGCAGTATATACTGTGGCGAGAAAAGCATATGTCGTCTTGAAAAAGACAAGTACACCTGTAGAAACGTTGGCTCCTACTTTCACCTTGTTCCGTATACTGTGGCGAGTAAACCATATGTCGCCTTGAAGAAGACAAGTCCACTTGTAGAAACGTTGGCTCCTGCTTTCACCTTGTTCTATATACTGTGGCGAGGAAACCATATTGACACGTGAACTCGTTTATCTTTCACGGGTGAGCGCTTTTACCGTCTAAGAAATGTTCACAAGCGTCGTACGCCGAGAACGAGCCCAAGCATTACAACAAACCCGAGTGCAGCTGCTTAATGAGACCACCGCGATTTTTACAGAAAAAATGAGCCGCCTATTCCGCCACGCCAACCCGGAAATGTCCGTAGAGAAGAAAGTCCGCCTACTGATGCGCGGTGTAAAGGAGGAACTTTTCGCCGGAATGGTACGGAGGCCACCGAAGACCGTCGACGAGTTTTGCGAAGCCACCAGCATCGAGAAGACACTGAAAATGCGGAACCGGCAATTCAACCGCCGCACAAACTTGACAAACTACGCCGGAGTTCAGTCACTTGCCAGATGTCAGATGTCACATGGTAGTGACGGTTCAGGACACAGCAAGAAAACTGTGAATGGCGAAACTAACTTTATTGGGCGAACCTGTGCCCAAAAAAACAGGCTACACTCAATGCTCAACGAAAACAGTGAACACAGTCGGCGATCCTCGGAAATCTGATCAGCGAGTCAAGCGCGTCGGCTTTTAGAGATCAGTCGTCGAATGTTCCAGAGTAATCGCTGGGACCCGCGTGCATTCCACAAAGTTCTACGCCATTCGCGTCGCGCATGCATGCAATCAAATTACACAAGGTTCAGCGAGAACGGACAGCGGATATGTTCTTAGCGTGATAAACAGACACAAGCGGCTGGTTATAAAAACAAGAACGACTTCTTGTGCTCTCAAGCGCCTGCAAGTTCCAGAAGCGCTGATGCATTCTGAGTGTTCATCTAGCCGTTCGTATGCGTGTTCATATGGTGAGAACACGACCACGTTTATATGTTTAAAGATTTTCGCCTAATACAACTCGTGAAAGAATCGCTAATAAAGTATCCAAATTTGGAGCGTGGCGTAAATTTAGTGAATATTGCAGCTATGTTTGACACTTTTATACTCTTCAGCAAACGAGCAGTTTCCCTGAGGGACTTGAAAAGCAAAACGGATGCCCTACGGGCTGGCGTAAGGCTTTTCGACAGCGACTAATTGGATGGCCGCGGGTACAAGCGCTAGTAAATTAACGCTGAGTTTACGCATCAGGAATACGTGTTCTCTCAAAACAAGGTTGTGCGAAATTTTGTATCATACGAATTACTTTCAAGTAGCTTGAACCCTCTCAATAATCAACGCACTTGTCATATTGATTGTAGATACCCGCTTAAGAATGAAGCATATTCAAACAGATACTACAGTAAGTCCATGCGACCAGGTAATGCGTATTTATTGTCCACAGTTCATTCAGTGTTTGAGTTCCACCGGAACCTTGAAGCAGAAGAATTCACCTGCTGCATCCTGGCCCTTGAAAACAGCCTTTGCGGCCACCTTTAATGAAAGCGTAAGAGGAAGACGTTTTAGTAAAAGAATACGATACATGTCGATGTCATTGTGGCTCAATAAAGTTACTTAGAGATCTTCTTTCTTGTAATAGTTGTTCAAATATAGCAGCCTAGCGAAGTATGAATTCAGTTAAATGTTGTTATACAAGGGAAAGTTAATGCAACAAACACTTGAGTAGTTAATGGGTTTGTTTTGTCTGTTGCTGTTTATTTACTCTTGAGGAACGGTCTCAAGTATTCTATTATGATAGGACAGACCGAGACATCAACGCCACAAAGAAGTTCATATATAAATAAAAGACAAAATAAAAATTTTTTCTGTTACGGCAAGGACGCGCCTATATATTATTATACTGTATTCCATTTCAGCAAGATCAAACTAATTTTTGCTAACGCGGTTCTTTAAAATAAAGTTTTAGCACAACAATATATACTTTATGTTGTTTTTCGACAAATAATGTCACTAGTAGTGCTAAGGAGTTTGACTGTTAAAGGAGATGTTTTCTTAGCCTAAAAAATTAAATGTATCATCTGGAATTGGCTTTTCTTCTTTGTTTGAACTGCCTTGTTTGAACCCGAATGTTGCTGGGCACACTGTCTTATCTGGATTACAAAGCCGTACCAGCTCTGTGTTGTAAGCACTTGAAAAAATGCTTTGCTAAATACTTCATGGATTCGAAGAATTTAAGCATTTTTAGTATCGTTCCTTATAATAAATAAGGAAAACACGATAAAGATCGGCTTATATACAAAAGCAGTGTAGCCTAGCAAAATAAAAGGTTCTCTTTATTTTTTGTTTCGGTACATATCTTGCTTTAATAGGAAGTCTGCATAGAGCGGTAACCACTCTGCTAATGCAAGTTCGGCCCTAACGCTAAGTTCACCAACGGACTCTCATGAATGATTGCTGTGAGTAACACTGTAAATTAAATACATACTTAGGCCATACCTTTAGTCTATATTATAAATAAAATATGCTCCAATCAATAGTATGGACTAATTTCCACGCTAATATGATTTGCGCATTCCTTTAATATTGCTCTCGTGCAAATTTAAACATCTGCGGAAACAATCTGGTCGTATGAAAAAGTCCCACCTCTCTTGTGCGGGCAAAACTTCCCCGGCCTTCTTAAGCGTCGAAGAAGGTACGCGACCAAAGGGAGAGAAAGACAGAGGATCAAATTAAGAAACGCTGTACTAACCGGTGGGAAGGTGGGAGAAAGGGTAAGATCGAACTTCGCAGTGTACTTCTCGCCGGCCTTCAAGGGGCAGCTGACACCCATGAAGTTGCAGGCATCGGTCTTGAAACCCGGGAAAGGCTGCGGCGCCATATCGCCAATGGCACCGAGCACACGGACTCGGAGGGTCTTCGAGTCGTGAGCTGCAAGTGGCCAGAAGGCACATCAACACCAGATTTAGTCTCTTTTCTTCACATCTACCTCTCTCCTCCTCTTTCTTTTACTTTGATGAGGTGCCGGTCTGGACAAATTGGAATAACAGATACTTGGTAGCTTTTAGCGCACACAAAAGGACAAAATACACACAAGAGGATAAAGAACTGATAGAACATAGACAGTCTATATTCTGGCAGTTTTTTGTTCCCGCTTGTGTTTGCGGAGTTGTAATCTACAATGGATTCTGTCTTTTGCACTTTAGTATAATGTGAAGAAAAAAAGACATCCAAAGATTCAGCGGTGATTCAATGTCTACGGAATTCTGCTGTTGAGTATGAATAAGTTCGCGGGTTCTTTTCCCAACCGTGACGGGTTCTAGATGACGAGGTCTCGATGCAAAACAACTCGATTTTCGTGCCTTGCGTGCACGTTCAAAAACCCTTATGAGTTATAAATTATATCGGAGCCTCCCCCCCTCCCCCACCTACACGTCATTACCCGGGAGCTGCTTTGAGAAATTAGTCCCCATCACTATGTAACGGCATTACAGTCTGAATGCGTGTAACGAAACAGGAAAACTGAGACTCATCCTTTAGTAAAGTAACCTTGTCAAAAAGATAAGTGACAATGAAGCCAAAAATCTAGCATAGTGATAATTAACTCTGCGTTTAACCAAGGTATTTGGGAAGGTGAATTTATGCTTATCCCCATATTTTGATAAAAATAAAGTAGAGTGGCAGAACAAAACATGTCGTCGCCGCTAACAGCGAAATACACAGCCCCGAAACAGAGCATGCTATGTTCTGCCATTTGAGCTGCGGTAGTAGCTGTGGGGCCGTTACACATTTTAATGATGCACGATATTGCCACTACGTTGAGGAACAAATATGAGGAAATATCATGATAATATGAATTTTACAGCATACCAGATCTGCCGCATTCGTATCTCGTGGACTGATTTTTTTGTCTCGCACCCATCATTTGCTCCTCTCAGCGCAACAAGATGGTAGACCACAGTGTGCGATCAATGAAACTTACACCGGTAAAAAATTCAGGTGAGCCATTGAAATATGAAGCAATCATTATTATTATATGATCTCCATATTGGTTTTCGAGGCAGAATTATAAGCAGAGAAAAGAAAAACAGGAGGGAAGGAGCAGGCTGGCAACTGCTAAACTGAAAGGCTCACAACGCCTGCCCACTCTTTAAGTAGAAAGGCATAGAAATGTACCATTACTAAGTCCTGCGAATAACGCAGACACTGTTTGCTTAGCGTCGGCCCAAAACTTAGAAGGGACACTACTATGTGCGAATAACGCAATAAAAAAGTATACAATTCTTTTTAAAAGGCTGCTAAACGCAGCCATTATAAGAATTATGCGTTCGAAATAAACCGAGAAAAATGACCAAATAGAGCAGTGCACAAGCATTGAAAAGGAGACACGGATACCGAGACAGTGAATATTATATTCAGAGAATGCGATACCAAGCGCTCGCAAGGCAGAGCACTGAATATTGTAGGAGCTCTTAGGAAGCGCTTCAGCAAAGCAATAGCTCCCAGCTGTGCTGAGAGCAAAAGGGGTTGGCACGTGTTTCTCTTTGAGACATGCTTTGATAAACATTGAATGAGGGGACGCACTTGACAGCGTCTTCGGAGTGTATACTCCCATTTGCGACAATGGACGGCACGTAAACACTCAAATCATGGAGGTGGCATTCAACGGGACTCAAGTGCACGCCAGAACAAGATATGTATTCTTGCGGCGGGAATGCCTTCGTTATCTACGGTGCCCCACACGGCCCCGTTTCTTACGAGCTTGGAAGTCGATTTCAACTCGGGGCTTGTCCGCCAACGTCACGGTGCACGGCAGCGTGGAGCAGTGGCTGAAGCGAACAGCAGCCACGTTGCTCGTGGATCCATCTGCGCAGGAAGGACAAAGTATGGTCGCGTCGTTCCTGTGAGTATTCCACCTACGTGACTGCTGCAGTACCGCGAGCAAAACAAACTGTGTAGAAATCGTTTAAAAGGTGAAAAGGTAATTGCGAATTTGCAAACTTTTTTTTGTAGTCAACATATAAATTGCGGTTACCTTTCTTTACACATAGTGAAAGGAAACACTACAAAAATACAGGACCACCTTAAAACACAGTGTTGCTGATTAAGCCACGTCATGAAAAAACAACGACGGCAGTCAAGAAAAACCCAAAATGTCCGGCTCCTTAATTAAAAAAAAATTATCCCAAGAGTTTCTGTGCAATGCTGATTCACCGAAGAAATGCTGTGCCTATGCAATAGCAAGTAACGGGAGACGGGACGTCTGGAACAAGCTCTCAGGTTATTTATGAACAAACACGAGTGAAACAACTCAGAGAACGTCTCACCTGAGCAGGCCTCAACCTCGACTTGTGAAAGGTTGCCGTAGACGGCTGGAGCCACGAAGGCGATGAGGCAAAGTGCGAGGGCACAGTGACGGACCATTGTGACTGAAGGTACTGTCGGTAGTGTGACAACGGTGCGGCCAAACGGAATTTTATATTTAACGAGGCCCCGATAACGCGAGAATGACGCCCACTTTGAAGACAATGGACAAGTCCGTCAGCAACTTGCGATTTCTTATCCGCACCATCCGAGCACCCGAGATAAACTAGCGGCGGCACGATATGGTCGTCTTTCACCGCCATTGACCACAGGAATCGATCTTATCAGTCAGGCGAGGTTGTAGGCAGGATGCCGTTCGATGAAGAGGAGTACAATGCAATTGCGTTAATGCCTACGTATAGAGTTTGTCGGGGATTTGCCGTGGGTGAACATTCTTGGGCAAGCATCGATAAATACCCATACTAATAGCATTACGTGCGGCACTGCGACAAATAAGTGACGCACGTGATTCAGAAGAATCCTATTATAGAAGCTGTTAGGGGGCACTCGAAACGCCAAATTACCTACGTCAGTTCCACGGCATTTGTATGTGGAAGAAAATAATTATGAGAAAGGTGTTAAGCAGACAAAAGTTCACTGAAACGCATATTTTCCATGGAAATTGAAAAGATGGTTCGTGACACCATAGCGCGATTTAATAGTACTAATTAAAGTTGACAAACACTTTCGCATACGGTAAAGAGGATGAAGGCCAAAGCCTGCGGGCTCACGAGGCATTCATTAAATTACTTCACACTCTCATTCGAATTCGTTGTTACTTCCTATTGCCTGCTTTCGCCCACCAAAGGTCGTGGGTACAAGTGTCTTAATAAACTGTATCTTAATTAACCGTGTCTTAATTAACTTCGCCTTAAATAACACTAGTGGTCGAAGGTTCTAGTGCCTTAATAAACTGTAAATTAACGGTATATTAATTTCTTCGCCTTAATTAAAACCAAAGGTCGTGGGCTCGTAGACTTCGGGGGGGGGGGGGTGCAAAGTAGACCATTTGCCCCCTCCCCCCGTTTTTTTTTTTTTTCTGTAACCGGTTACTTTCGGCAGCATACTGGCAAATCCAACGAAACAGCAGCTGAAGCGAAGTTTTGTATCATGACCGCGCCTACGTAAGTATGCCTTTCCTATTACACATATATTGCTTTGACAGGTAGAATTGCCTTTCCGGCCTCGCTACCATGCGCTGTAGCAGATAACGCTCGGCTGGCTTCAGGAAGCAGTTAAGTGTACACGGCTCTTCGAGGTCGGGGCCATCTTTGGGTTGATGGTCAACGTAGCATTTTTAGCGCATTTTCGCTAGATTTAGCGCCATTTTTGTATGTTTAGCGACAGAAGTTTTTTTTTTTTTTTTTTTTTTAGTGACCAGGGACATTTTTAGCGGTTTGAATAAATAACTACAGAAACTGTAGCGACTTCGAAGTTGGGAACGTTGCTTTAAAGATTGCGTCTTAGAATGCACTTAATTATTAAACAGTTACATGTAAGCGCGAAAAACTCACGACGCATAGGAACTTCGCACGGGGAAGTTGCAATCAGCAAGCGCACGACAAGGGTAATTGGCGATCGCAAGGGAAGGCCTTCGTCCTGCAGTGGACATAAAAACAGGCTGAATATATATATATATATATATATATATATATGTGTGTGTGTGTGTGTGTGTGTGTGTGTGTGTGTGTGTGTGTGTGTGTGTGTGTGTGTGTGTGTGTGTGTGTGTGTATTGCCTGTATCGATGAGTGCAGTGACAGGATAGCCGTCAATGTCAAGAAGGTTTTGGTTCGTTGGTAACGTGAGCAGAGGATTTGAGGGCAGGGTCGACAACGCAGCTTCACCTCCAGAAGCCGCAGTGCCTAGTTTTCCGGCTGGGTCCGGGAGGCGATAGTCGGCGAAGAGCAGCGGCGGGGTTGGGGCGAACGAGACTGATGGCGTCGAGGTGAGGGCGAGCGGCTGTAGCGATGGTTCGGAGCAGGGGCATCAGCAACAGTGGGTTCATGGCGGGTGGCATAGGGAACAGAAGGTCCAGAAGTGCAGGAATAAGTGGCGGCGTATGTCCGAGGACGTGGTGGCCATCCGTTGCGGTAGTGACGAGCGACGTGGCCGATGCGACAGCAGTGGAAGCAGATCGACCTGTCATCAGGGATACGCCATTCGGACGGGTTGCGGCGAAGTATGGCAGAAAAGAACTGCCGGGGACGAGGAGGGCCGGTAGAGAACTGGGAACGTTGGGTTGCGACGTTGTACACACAGAGTTCAGACCCATGTTCTCAAATTCCTGTCTGACTACGGCCTGAATCATCGCAATCGTGGTTGCTGGCGGATCGGGAGGCATCGCGGCGAAAGCTGGCGAACAGGCGGCCTCGAGCTCGCGGTGAACAATACGGGTGACGTCGTCACAGGTGGTAGCCTGATGTGGGCGACCCTCACATGTCGACGTAGCAGCAGTGTTGGGTAGCCGCGTGATGTGCTGTGTGATACGGTGGCTCTTATCCTGTTCAAGGCGACGGCATTCTTTAATGATGGCGTCAATTGTCGAGACGTTGCTGAAAACAAGCAAACTGAAAGCGTCGTCGGCGATGCCTTTTAGAACGTGTGACACTTTATCAGCTTCAGACATAGCGTCGTCAGCTTTTCGGCATAGAGCCAAGACGTCGAGGATGTGTGAAACGTACGGCTCTGTAGATGTGTGAACACGAGACGCAAGAGCCTTTCTCGCGGCAACCTTGCGGCCAATGGGGTCGCCGAACAGTTCCCTGAGCTTTTCTTTGAAATTGTCCCAACTGGTTATCTCGTCGTCATGCGTCTGGTGCCACACGCGTGGGGTGCCGCCGTGATAAAAGATGACATTGGCGAGCCTAATGGTTGGGTCCCACCTGTTATTAGCGCTGGCATGTTCATATAGCTTGATCCATACGTCAACGTCCTGTCCCTCCACTCCGTCGAGTGGGGGGGTCGCGCCCACCCACTCGAAAAATACTTGGTACGCCAATCACTCCCACTATAGAGATCCAGGGTTTGACCCGCAATGTTGGTGGCATTGAATTTTGGTGCCATAACGCCATACATTTGATTTTTCGACCCATGAGCAGTCTAAGGCTTTCGCCTTAATAATAATAATAATAATAATAATAATAATAATAATAATAATAATAATACTGTAGACTTAGGAAGCAAGAGATGCACAGGGTCCAAATAGGATGCAGCTTGATTAAGTTTCGAGTAGGACTTTGTTGCCCGCCAACTCATTTGCAGTGACGTCCTTAGCAAACCTTGCAAGCATCACCATGTTTCAGCGATATGCAGCCTCTCCAGCGTCGTTTATCTCCAGGCCAAGAAAGACGCGAGTGACGAAAACACAGACCCCGTCGACCGTTATCGACCTTTTCCTGTTTTCGTGCCTGCGCCTGATGGAATTTTCGCTTTGACCTTCCACTAATCAGAAATACTTCTAACTAAAGCAGACAGCTCGAATGTGCGCCTTATAGCACAGACGAGCTGCATACCGTCGGCAAGTTTTTTTTTCCTTTTTTAAAGCCAAGTGCCGACCTGCTGTGTTCCCGGTTTCCTTTCGTTGGTGGTCCTACCATCTTACCTATTCCACTATACTCCCTCTCCAGTCTTCCTTCATAGACCATCGTCTAGCGTTCTCATTTTGCTCGACTCAGCAACACCTGTAATGATGGTAGACAAAGCTGAGGCGACATCTAAGGCGCACTGAAACCAGTATAGTGAAGGCACTCCGCTATTTGCTCCTACATTAAAACTTCCATATAACTATGTCTATGGGACCCCAAAATTACACTCGAACGCCTCTACAGTGAAATGACCTGTATAACGAAGGACTGATTAAGTCCCGCCTGAATCCCTCTTTCACACGCATCGTGAATGCGTCCACAACGAAGACCACTACAAAGAATTGGCCTATACACCGAGGAAATTTCGACATCCCCGATGTCTGATTTGTCGCTTTACGACGAACGCCACGTAGTGATTCGGCCACTACCCTCTGCAGACGCCACAAAGGTGCGCTGTGCGCTAACGCAAACGGCATGCTATTGAAGAGCATGCCGATGCCAGAAGTAATCCTGCTGCACTGCTCCAGGAATCGCTTCAGTCGTACGCTGCTTCTTTCAGTGCATCTGCGGTTGCAACGGCTGACGAATACGTCGCAGTTGATGACAAGGTGATGATGTAATCACAATTGACGACCCACGACGTCTTCAACGCCAGCTAAGGCGGAAAGGACGCGAATTTCAACGAGGGCTGTGGTGATGAAAATCATGTAAACGAACCAAAGGTTTTTGACTGCAAGGAAGGCAACAGCGGCATTCGACGATCTGCAGCTTTACCTTGCGTAACTGCTGCGTTTCGTCGCGGAGCATGCTGTCAACTTCGGTGCAATAAGGTTGGCTTCAGTTGCACATACTGTTAGACAAACTGTGAACAAAAGGATTATGAACTTTTTTTTTACAAGGTATGTATTGAATTGTTGTTAAATAAAGATTTCCTTTTGTTGAACGTGCTTAGTCTGCTGTAGTGTGAGTGGTACGATGCACGACCATTAGAGCGAAGTGACCTGCGTAGAGAAATATTTCTGTGGTCCCAAGCCCTTCGCTATAAAGGCTTTTGTTTGGCTCCATTTCGTTGCATGAAGAACACCGTTGAATCGAAAGGGCTTAAAGTATTCACGTGAACATTAATATATTTATCCATGAACAAACAAATTACGTATTTCTTGGCTCCGTACGCATTTATCTCACTTATGAATGAATAAATTCGTTATAGACAACAAGCCCGTTGATCGTGTCCTTGTACTCTTTCAAGGGAACGGCAAACTTTGTTAAAAAGTCTACCAACATGTGCCGAATAAAATGCAGAGAGGGTGGAAACAGATAGAACCAAGCGTAGTGTCCACTGCGAGCTGCCCTTTCTTTCCGCCCTTCTTGTATTTTGCGCAGAACGTTACTTGTTCAATATGAATCAGCTAGTTCGATATAATGTATCTCTGCTTCTTAACATGTCAGTGGGGTCGGAAACCTGAACTGAAAACCGATGTATTTGCCCATAAGTTTCTCATAATTTACCCATATTTAGAAAATAACGAAATCTTTGTTAAATCGAGCCAGGCGTTGAGTTCACTTCTTTACTTCGAGGTTTTCCATGCACTTAAAGAAATTCAATTCCGGGGTTTTACGTGCAAGACCGTGATATGATTATAAAGCATACCGTAGTGGGATTAATTTTGATAACCAGGGTTTTTGAACGTGCATCCTATGCATGGTACACGGGCGCTTTGATGCGAAAGTATCAAATGGTTCATTGAGTGAAAAAAAAACGGCGTCGATCGGCCTCATTCTTGAACTATCAGTTGCGTCGTTCCGTTCACGCTGCCCTCAAGTTGCTTTCGCACAAAAACTATTTACCGTACTAAAAGTTCACCTATACGAGGTGGTCTTACTAAATTCTTCTGTTCCAGTCGCTAAAATTGCATTTGATTACATTTTTTCAAAAAATGCTAGACATTTTTCCTATCAATATCTTAATAGCATTTTGGAAGACCACCTTGCACACCTGGATACAAAGACGTTATAGCAATTGAGGCTTCTGTCGGTGAAGAAAAGGCAGGTGTGGCAATTGTTTCACAACATTAAAATTGGTCTTTTTCCATTCGGCTACCTGACTTCACGCCTATCTTTCAGGCAGAATTATGGAAAATTGTCTTATCTTTACCCAAATTACCGTCATGTCTGTCATCAGACGTAATCTTAGCTGATTGTCTGTCTGTGTGTTCTTCACTAACCTCACCCAAATTGTCAGATTCATAAGAAACTTTCTATTCGGTTCTCCCTATGACACTTACGTCTCGTTCGTTTAGTGTGCGTGCCAGGCCACAAAGGTCTAGCCTTCTACGAATATGCAGATGCACTCGCAGTAGCACCCCATGATGGTCCTATAATCCTCATTTTACCTACGTCAGCTTTCATCAATACGGCGCGATTCATAAGATATACCACTGCAAATAACTTTGCCCAATCATCGTTGGCAAGATCTGATTTCCCGCATCTCAGTTTTCCTTGGAACAACAGATGGTGCTCCTCTGGAAAAATTGAAGTAACGATTAAGAGACTACGGTGCCGAGTACCCCACTGAACTTTTACCTCCACAGGTCTGGTCTTGCTACATCGGCCTTGTGCCCTTTACGCAATGAAAGCGAATCTGTGCAACAGTTACTTTTTATATGCCACCGTTTCATTATTCAGCGGAAACGTTTTTTAGAAGAACCCTTCCAAAAGATTGGCTTGAATTTACCTCTTTCTCTAATTCTTTCCTTTGGGGCTACCGTAATAGGTTACAGCCACAGGAACGTTTGTGAAGACCTCTGCATCTTTCTGCGTGAAACAAAAAGACTTGCATGCTATAATTCTTCTTAATACTTATTATGCTGACGAAAGAAATAATTTTTACGTAAGGCTTAGATAATTGATTATTCACATCTGTAACAGTAGACAGTTTAAATCCCATTCGCAAGGTACTTAGTTCATTTCGCCCTAACTTCATGAAAAAAGATTAACAGCAGTTTATTCACCGCCCAATTTATGGTCGATCCCCCCAGAGTGGCTTGCGCCATTTCACTAGGGAACAAGAAGAATCCTAAGCACTAAAGCACTTATGTGCATAACTGTAAGCATCACCACGCGTCAGAATGCTGCGCCCGTCAGGTTCTTGCGAAACCTGCTATCATTCGTAGGGAACATGAGCGCCACGTCGAGTTTTAACTCCAGTGCTTAAAGCCCACGGACTGAAAGACGCGTAGTATCCTTCGTCTTCGCCAATCCTGGCTCTAAACTTCAAAATCAAGACGGGGATCTGTCTTCATTCCACGTTTGCAGTGCTACGACTTTTTCGTTCTGTAGAGAAGCAGAATATTACGTATGTACATTAAAGGGGGCCCTAGGGTTAGCCAAGGTGCAAGAACAAAAGGATTACCAGCCATTATATTTGTGGTTCTTCTTTATAAGGGTCATTACGTCATAAGCGTCAGCATAAGCGTCATTACGGATGCACAACAATACACTCACTAGAAATGCAACCCCTTCAACAATTTCAAAAAACAGCAAAATGAGTGTGCCAGATCCCCGAACACAAACTGAAAGACCCTAAATCTTGGAATAAGTCTCTCTATTCTCCTGAACCGCCACCGGATTCAAATTTCCCCCGTAATTTTCCGCCGGATTAAACAAAAACGCGTGTTCATAAAATTGCATAAACAGGACAGGAGTGCGGCCTGATCCCGGTGACTAGAACCAGTATATAACGCATTCCCTAACCAGAGCAGGATTGGCCGCCCTGTTGCAGTACTTGGCCACCACCTTCTATATAAATACAGCAATCAAACCCCGGCCCTCAGTCCCCAGTAGCTGCGAAGCAACTGACCACGGCGGTGGTGAGGCCTGTGACGCAGCACAGGGTGCTAAGAATCTCTGGGTCCGGACAGGCCGCCATTGGAATCTGAACCTGGCAACGTTTAACGCTCAAACGTTATCTAGTGAGACGAGTCTAGCAGTGCTATTGGATGAATTAGCGGGCAGTAAATGGGATATAATAGGGCTCAGCTAGTTTAAGAGCACAAAAGAAGCATATACAGTGCTAAAAAGTGGGGACATCCTGTGTTACCGGGGCTTAGCGGAGAGACGAGAACGTGGAGTCGGATTCCTGATTCGTAAGGATATAGCTGGCAACATACAGGAATTCTATACCATTAACGAGAGGGTGGCAGGTCTTACGAAACTTAATAAGTGGCACAAATTGAAGGTCGTACAGGTCTACGCCCCTACATCCAGTCATGATGACCAGGAAGTCGAAAGCTTTTATGAAGACATGGAATCGACGATGGGTAAAGTCAAAACAAAATACACTATACTGATGGGCGACTTCAATGCCAGGGTAGGCAAGAAGCAGGCTGGAGACAAGTCAGTGGAAGAATATGGCATAGGTTATAGGAATACCAGGACAGAGTTATTAGTAAAGTTTGCAGAACGGAATAATTTGCGGATAATGAATACCTTCTTCCGCAAGCGGGATAACCTAAATTGGACGTGGAGGAGCCCGAATGGCGAGACTAGAAATGAAATAGACTGCATACTCTGCGCTAACCCTGGCATCATACAAGATGTGGACGTGCTCAACAAGGTGCGCTGTAGTGACCATAGGTTGGTAAGAGCTCGAATTAGCCTAGACTTGAGGAGGGAACAGAAGAAAGTGGTACATAAGAAGCCGATCAATGAGTTAGCGGTAAGAGGCAAAATATAGGAATTCCGGATCAAGCTACAGAGCAGGTATTCGGCTTAAACTCAGGAAGAGGACCTTAGTGTAGAAGCAATGAACTACAATCTTATGGGCATCGTTAAGGAGTCTGCAATAGGAGTCGGTGGTAACTTCATTAGACAGGATACCGGTAAGCTATCGTAGCAGACGAAATATCTAATTAAGAAACGTCAATGTATGAAAGCCTCTAACCTTACAGCTAGAATCGAACTGGCAGAACTTTCCAAGTTAATCAAGAAGCGTAATGCAGCTGACATAAGGAAGTATATTATGGATAGAATTGAGCATGCTCTCAGGAACGGAGGAAGTCTAAAAGCAGTGAAGAAGAAACTAGGAAAAAATAAGAATCAGATGTATGCGTTAAGAGACAAACCCGGCAATATCATTACTAATATGGATAAGATAGTTCAAGTGGCTGAGGAGTTCTATAGAGATTTATACAGTACCAGTGGAAGATAATGGAAGAGGGAAGAGTGTAGAGGAACTTGAAATCCCACAAGTAATGCCGGAAGAAGTAAGGAAAGACTATGGAGCTATGCAAAGAGAGAAGGCAGCTGGGAAGGATCAAGTTACAGCAGATTTGTTGAAGGATGGTGGGCAGATTGTTCTAGAAAAACTGGCCACCCTGTACACGCAATGCCTCATGACCTCGAGCGTACCGGAATCTTGGAAGAACTCCAACATAATCTTAATCCATAAAAAAGGGGACGCCAAAGACTTGAAAAATTATAGACCGAGCAGCTTACTGTCCGTTGTCTACCAAGAATTTACTAAGGTAATCGCAAATAGAATCAGGAACACCTTAGACTTCTTTCAACCAAAGGACCAGGCAAGATTTCGTAAAGGCTACTCAACAAAATACCATATTCACACTATCAATCAGGTGATAGAGAAATCTGCGGAATATAACCAACCCTTACATATAGCGTTCATGGATTACGAGAAAGCGTTCGATTCAGTCGAAACCTCAGCAGTCATGCAGGCATTACGGAATCGGGGTGTAGATGAGCCGTATGTAAAAATACTGAAAGATATCTATAGTGCCTCCACAGTCACCATAGTCTTCCATAAAGAAAGCAACAAAATCCCAATAAAGAAGGGCGTCAGGCACGGAGATACAATATCTCCAATGCTGTTGTTCACAGCATGTTTACAGGAGGTATTTACAGACCTGAATTGGGAAGAATTGGGGATAAGAGTTAGCTGAGAATACCTTAGCAACTTGCGATTCGCTGATGATATTGCCTTGCTTAGTAACTCAGTGCACCAACTGCAATGCATGCTCACTGACCTGGAGAGGCAAAGCAGAAGGGTGGGTCTAAAAATTAATTTGCAGAAAACTAAAGTAATGTTTAACAGTCTCGGAAGAGAACAGCAGTTTACGATAGGTGGCGAGGCACTGGAAGTGGTAAAGGAATACATCTACTTAGGGCAGGTAGTGACCGCAGATCCGTATCATGAGACTGAAATAGTCAGAAGAATAAGAATGGGCTGGGGTGCGTTAGGCAGGCATTCTCGGATCATGAACAGCAGGTTGCCAGTATCCCTCAAGACAAAAGTGTATAACAGCTGTGACTTACCAGTACTCACCTACGGGGCAGAAACCTGGAGGCTTACGAAAATAGTTCTACTTAAATTGAGGGCAACGCAACGAGCTATGGAAAGAAGAATGTTGGGTGTAACGTTAAGGGATAAGAAGAGAGCAGATTGGGTGAGGGAACAAACACGAGTTAATGACATCTTAGTTGAAATCTAGAAAAAGAAACGGGCATGGGCGGGGCATGTAATGAGGAGGGAAGATAACCGGTGGTCATTAAGGGTTACGGACTCGATTCCAAGAGAATGGAAGCCTAGCAGGGGGCGGCAGAAGGTTAGGTGGACGGATGAGATTAATAAATTTGCAGGTACAACATGGCCACGATTAGCACATGACTGGGTAGTTGGAGAAGTATGGGAGAGGCCTTTGCCCCGCAGTGGGCGTAGCCAGGCTGATTATTATTATTATTATTATTATTATTATTATTATTATTATTATTATTATTATTATGAAAGCACACACCAAATAGGAGAAACCTACATCACTACTCCGGGAAGCTAAAAGTCCAGCAGCGAGGAAGGTGACAAGACTGATAGTCAGCGAGAAGATGATACTTGCTTACAAAAACAAAGCTTGCTGCACGAGTGGTGTTGAATGGTTGGATTTTATGAGGATCTCTTTTGATACGGTGTGCTGACTCTTGCAGAGGAGCTAGCTTTACTTTTTTCATCTTTCTTCTGCATCTCTGTGCTCGGCCTTTAGGATCCGTGGCTCAGGGTAATATGCCAGTAAATATTTAATTATGAGGTTTAACGCCCCAGAAGAACACACGGGCTATTTGAGGACTGCGAAATAATTTCTTCCTATAAGGTTCGTTAAAGTGCACCTAAACCTAACTAGACGAACGTTTTTGCATTCAGCCCCTATCAACTTTTGGCCACCGCGACCGGTAATCGAACCCGGTATGGTGTGTGTGTGTGTGTGTGTGTGTGTGTGTGTGTGTGTGTGTGTGTGTGTGTGTGTGTGTGTGTGTGTGTGTGTGTGTTAAAAACGAGAAGAAAAAAGAAACCGAGGGGCTCGATTGTCATTATTCATAAGCAGCCAACAACCAACAAGCCAACAACTTAATCATTGAATTAAAGAAATTGTAAATTAATGGATATGCAAGCGGATGAAGAAACAACTGGTCGCAGGCGGGTACTCGTGACGTCTGCGGTAAAGGGATGTTCCACATCCGCTGCCAAAGTTTGTGAGCGGGGGCGCTGGCTAACATTCCCAAACTTAGTTCTAGTAGTAAAGCAAGAAATAAATACCCCAGAAAGTGGATGGGAAAACGGCGCCTCGGTAGCTCAGTTGGTAAGAGCATCGCACGCGTAATGTTAAGACGACTGTTCGTATTCTATATGCGGCCAGATGTTTTTTCAACCACTTGGAACGAGTTCTCAGGATGACACCAGTTTCAAGATATTAATTCCCGAACTTTGTGCAGAAATGCATTGGTGTCCCACCAGTTATTTTCTTAACAAAACGTCGTTCTATGGATTCAAGCACAACATGAACTGGAACGTTAATACTTACATATATATATGTGTGTGTGTGTGTGTGTGTTTGTCCAACAAAACGTGGTTCGGGTTTTATCTTATTTCCACACGCTACACGTCAATAGTACGCGTCTGAAAATACCTCCCTATAAGTCCTTGACCTCAGATACCCTGTTAAAGATTTATTTTTCAATTATTAGTAAACCTTCGCCTTTAGATTTTATTATTTTATAGTTACTCTGGTTCAATCACTGGCTCCATGTTTATTACGGCTATCGGCTGTTTCTGAATCCATGAGCTTATTTTAACACCCTGGCGCTGCCGCTGTTATGCCGCTAGCAGAAAGCTTGCCCTTCTTTTTTTTTCTTTGCTGTGAATAAACTTTTTTTTTTCATCTATCATTAGACCCCCCCCCCCCCCCATCTATCTACATCCCTAAATACTCTAGCCATCCATCTATTTGGGAGATGGAACCGCAATTCCATCTGTCGGAAGCCAGACAAAACTGACACCAAGAGCGCCGACCCTCCGAGACTGCAGGATGGGTGCAAGCATGGAGGTTACAAATAACCCCCTGGAGTGGCAGTCGTTACAGCCGCTTGCAACGACAAGTGCATAATAATTGGCTGTGTTCAACGTCCAACTGCACAGCTGGGCTATGAAGGGCACCAGTCGTCACCGGATTCATTTTTTTACCAATTGAGTAGGGGTGCAAAAATGTTCGAAATTTTGAATATGAATCGAATGGTTCCCGCTATTGCATCCGTGTTCGATTAGCGAATTCACTGTTCATAGTTGTCGGATATTCGTTTTTTTTTTCCGAATATATGGGGCGTATAAGCACTCACTTAACCCTCGAGGGCGACAGAACGACGAAAGTGAGGACTGATCCGAATGATTCCACTGCATAATAGCTCGGGTTGTGGCGAATTGACACCAGTTACTGAGCGAACGCATAAGGCATGCATATCACTTCTCAGTAATTTATTACAGAGTCATTCATTAAGAATGGCTCGCTTTTAAGCAGTTTGTAGTGATTTTTTCCCGTCTCAATCATTTATATAGCCATTCAGTAAGAATGGCTTGCTTTTAAGCAGTTCATAGTCAATTTTTTTCTTACTTATACGGGTAGTCTCGATATGTCTACATCCCTTTAAATACAGTATGTGGTTCGGTAGTTTCACACCTCTTTCTTTAGCGAGCACAACGCCGTGGGAACAATCATTATGTCTGACGTTCGCTTCGCAGTCGTTGATCTTGTCCTTCAGTCAGGAATTGTAATGCATTTGTGTTGGAGGAGACGAACCCCAGGGACTGAAGATGACGAACGTCACGCCCCGCGTCCACCAAGGAAGAGTGGGACGCGCTCCTGCGAAGTCCCGTCTTTGAAGACCAAATCCTGGCCGTCCAGCGCGCCCGCGGTCGGACCGGCAGGCTAGACCTGTCAGTCCCGTCGTGGGATTACCGGGTGCGCGATTCATCGCGTTTTGCTGGACTCAATAAACGTTTATTCCCTCACTCACTCAATACCACCAGCATCATCCCCGCTTCACGCAAGGCGACGCTGAAGTTACGGTTCCGAGCGCTGCCCGGCATAATTGCTTTATCCGCCTGTTCAGGGCGACAAAGCTCATTTTACATCGTCAAAAATATCAACTTAAGCAATTTTTTTCAAGGCCTTGTACATTCGACAGAAGGAAAGTCAAGATGGTAACATTGTCTCCCGCATATTTTCTAGTATGTTCTTTATTTATGCTACAGTAAATCATATCGTGTTCTTTTTTTTTCTTTTTTTTTTCTCGTAACATGACTTGAAACGGTTTGCACCACATGCACAAGTTAATTAATGGCTGCGGAAATTACGAGAAAAGAAAACTATTGTTTCACCACTGATGACGAAAAGCGGCACATTGAAGACACACCAAGACATTATAAGTGCGTTTAGTAAAGTGGTCGCGTTTAGCAAATACTCCGCTATCTATAGGTGAACTAGAGCCACATTTGGTAAGCATAGGTCAACTGATCCGTAGCCACTCTATGACACGACTAGTAAAAAGAAATCTCGCATGCGAATGTGCCCACCGCGACTGAAAGGGGTTATATTGTTTCAATATTCTTTTATTTCAGGGAAGCGTGCAACAAGGAGACATGACAAACGATGCTCGGAAGGTTGTTTTTTTTTCTATATAAAGGAAACCTGTATGAATCTCTTAATATAGTTTCAGACGAGGCGCCCAATCCTATTCCGTCTACTACCCCTAGTAAAGTGAAGTCTGTTCGGTGTCGCGTTCTTGGTGCCTCTCCAACGCCAGATGCCTTTGTACTGCAATACTACGAGCCATAGCTGGCGAATGTGATTCGTTTACGGCATTTAACATCCCAGGTCCACACGGTAGCTATGAGTGACACAGTGACGTAAAGCTCCGGGTTAATGTTCATCACTTTAGGTTCGTTACTGTGGCCTCAATGCTCAGTGCACGAGCATTCTCGTATTGCGGAACCATCGTAACGTGGCCTCTATGACCATGGGTAGGTAATCACGCATCGCCAATATAGGAACGGCCTGCTTTCTTTTATGCCAGTACATTGGTGTTGAAGATCTGGCATAACGAAGAGAAGAAGGTTGATGCACCATTCATCGGCGACTAGCTTGAACACCAAGGCATGGAGTCTAGAAGTATGGCTGCTCGGAGACATTCAAGAACCTATTGAAACAGGGTGAGCATGTGGGTACAAGCTCAGGCGCGTTTCCAGACTCGCTAGCGGTCTCAGAGAAGCGGAAATGCCCTAACTGGCGGCGGACTCATGCATTCCTGTTTCAGCCACTGCCTCACGCGTACACTAAACTAAGCACTCAAAAAGGTAAACATGCCTATGTACTCCTAAATACGTCCATCTGAAAAGCAAATATTCCTACATACGCCCACTGATGCTCGCTGACATGGAACCCAACCGTAGATGTGAGACGCGTACTTCGAGTTTCGAATTACAAAACCTAACATCTTATAGTAAGGTAGCCGCAACGTCATTTGCCTCAAAAATTGTGTAGAAAAATTACATTCAGGTGCAAGATGTTGTAAGTATTCATAGCGTCGCTTATCTTAGTTCTTGAAATTGCGGCGAGTACAAGAGCATCTCTGTAGATTCTGTACTCCTGAAGCTACAGCTGGCTTTTCCAGCAAGGTGAGTTTATGTAAAGTCGAAGGTACCCATTCTTCCGCTTTTATTTTAGGCTCTCAAAGTGCCGTTCGCAAGTGTGACCTGCAAAAGTAGAAACGCTCTTCTGTCCTGCGTTCTTGTCAAACAATCTCGCTGAACTCCGACTTTTAGCCCAAATGCCGGTTGGGCATGACAGCCACCATCATAGCTCCTAGAAATGACCATACATATCAGTGCCTTTTCTTTGCATTTCTATCGATAGCTATCACTCATGTGTTTTGTTCCGACTGTTGAGAGCCCGTTAATCGCGTCTGCAGTATCTGGCGGATAATTATTGGTAATAAGGACACGTGGGCAAGTCCTTATTATATTCGCCTATAACTTTTTTCCCTCGGAGAACAAAAATTGTTATAAGTGGGGGTGCTTACTACACTACCGAGCTAAGCAGGTTCCAAACAAATCTGGTTTCAAACAAATCTAGTTCCCCACTAATTAGTTTCTACAAAAGTTCTCTGTGGTAATATTTTGCTAAAGAAAGCGTATTGCACTACATTTTACACTTCCGGCGTACATCGGCAACACGTCGCCCGGAATATGGGCGTCTGTTTTACATGGGATAGTAAACGCACCGTTATTATGGACAATCGGCAGGTAGTGGTGTATGCGCTTCAGTAGACCACGTATCAAGAAATTCGGTCTGATTTGCAGGATGGTCATCACCATCCAAACATGACCGGGGTAGTTGGAGAGGTATGGGAGAGTCCTTTGCCCTGCAGTGGGCGTAACCAGGCTGATGATGATGATCATGATGATGATGATGATGATGCAAAGTGTAGGCACCGACATCACTCACGCAGTAAATACGTCAGAAATGCGAGTCGTGTGGGTGTCATTTTATTGTGTAGGATTTTTAGTAACTTGCTTATGTATGTCGATGGTTTTACCATTCAGGATACTAAGCAATAAGATTACGCGAGGCAAAGACTCATCCCTTTATGTGCTCAGTCACGCGTTCACTCTATGAACATGTAATTTGCGTCTAATCTCTCATCAGAACATCTGACTTTTCAGACGCTAAGGCAATCGTGCTGATGAATCAGTAAAGCCTACATGAGAGATAACGTGCTAACAAAAGAAAGGGCAGAGGTGGATGCACGATGAAACAAAAAGAAAGTTAGCGATCGGGATGCTAACTTATATAATGAAGATAAATTGGGCCTCTGTGGAAGCAGCGCTTCAATGTCAAGCATGATGCGTCTGCTGAGCTGACATTTTGAGAGCGCAGCGGACGAAGTGGTATCGCATTTGAATGCTTCATGGGCGCAACACGTGCCTTGGGCATGCTGTCACAAGTCTGCAGTCTGGCGGCATTGATGGCGATGGCTGCAAATCAGCGAAAACGCGAAATGGGATTTATTTATTTATTTATTTATTTATTTATTTATTTATTTATTTTAACCTGCCATAGCAACACTTGCGCTAGAAGAACCGCCGTAGTGGAGGGCTACGGCGCGATTTTGACCACCTGCGTTTTTTTCACCTGCACAGAAATCTGAGTACAGGAGTGTTCCCTTTTGCGCCGTCCAGAAGCCGCCACCGCAGCGAGGAATCGCACCCGTGACTTCGTGCTATGCTGCAGCACCACTGAGCTACCAGAGCGAGTATACCGGAAGTGTTTCTACGCGGACTCTCCGGAGTGTTAAATATAGTGGTATCGAAAAAAAAAATTTAGTTATTGCCGGCCAAGCATGACAGCAGCGACATCGACACAATGAGCACCATTACGACTGCCCCCCAAAAATTACAGATTAACATTTTCGTTAATGACTTTATGAGGCGTGTTGTAGTTGGGAATGCAAGTCAACTATAGTACTCAGAACATAACATTTCGCTACAAACTCTGTACCTTAGAGCAGCTTCAAGGAATAAGCACTAAAAATCCGCAGAAACTTGCATATTTCTCTTCCAGTTAATACGTGTCACAATGTATAAAAAAAAATGTGCAGTACGGAAAACCGGCACTGGAACCGCAATGCATTTCGTGACACATTTTGAGTTCTTTTTTCGCGAAACTGATGCTGGCCAGAAAGTTTCTTGCAGAATGTTGCGTTCTGAGCACTGGTTGACCTCAATCGATCAGTTACACTCTGGCCTCCTAAATCAGTAATTTTATGCTTTAATTAGTAATTTTCTGCGGAGTAATAAACGCGTTCACGATCACAGCGCAAATTGTGATTTCTGCGACTGCTACGAAGCTTGTTCTGCAAACGTTATTATCATCCTTTCTCGAGACCATTTTATCTCGCCCACACCAGCAGATATAGCTAAGCTTTCTTTATCTTTCCGGGGGGGGAGTCAGGAGAAGGATGCTATCTCTAATTCAGCTGTTTCTGATAAAGCGTCCGGCTTTCAGCGGGGGTTTCTACGCCACTACATGCAGCAATGCAAATTTACAAAGTTAATCGCGAAGGAGTCGCTTACAAATTTTGCTGTGCTCAAATGGCGAAAGCAGCGGACTCTTGCTTACGTTTCTCAATATGCGTGGAAACAATTTGGTTCGCTTAAGCAAGATAATTTCGCTACTCCGCTTTCAATAAGGTTGAAAGTCGAGCTCGATCTCTCCTACTAATTAACAAAAAAATGCTACTGCACTCGTAGCTTAGAAGGGTGACAGAGGAATGATATAGGCTGGCTAATGCGATTTTTCTTTCTTCTTGAAGTTGAAGTTGAAGTTCATTCAAACTAGTAAATGTACACAAGAAATATTATACAGGACATCTGAATTCCTAGCTCAAGGCTAGTTGGGCTATGGATTCAATATCTTCAATATCTCGCAGAGAATTTCAATATCTTGCAGAGGTGCATGATGTGAAGAAGGTAATAAGACGACAACAAGCAAACACAAGCCGTTCAGTTTGCTTTTGAATAAAACAAAACTGCGCAACCTGGTTCGTGTGCATTCTGAACTGTTCAATTTGCAACAAAGAGCGAGCAGTCGAACATTATCTACAGATAAACATACGCGTTGCTGAGCAAACTGATAAGTTTGTAGGTAATCTGCCATCATTGAGAGTGCCTCCGCAGGGAGCCCTCGCATGCACGAGGACTTACAGAGGCCCACGGATGAGGCGGCGCCATCTACCTTGCTTTGCACAAAGGCCCTCGCAATACAAGTTGGTCATCAAGTCTCGGAGCCCACGTGAATTTGTCGGGCTGCAAGAGAGATGGCGCTCAAGCTTCGAAATCGATCGGTAGGCTTTCCTTTTTCTGGCGGATGGACCTGATTTTTAGGGCTCCGTGGCGGCGACGAAATCATAAGTTTTTGTGCATGCTTTAAACTTGCTTCTGTTTTTGAGTTGCTGGTTTGTTTTAGCCTTTAAATAATAATTGGGTAGTTTTCTCTTTTTCTCTCTTTTTTTGCCTGCATGGGTGTGTTTCATGTACATTTGGTTCTGCAGGATGTCAGAGCGTCCTTTCGCGCCACATGCTTCAGCACGTGCAACCGGGTGGAACGTTAAGTCTTTATAACCTTTAAATAGTAGCTTGGAAGTGGCAAGACTAATAGCTATTAGTGGTTTTACTGTGTCTGTATTGGTAGGAAAGTGAGAGCGTGGCCGCGTGGTCACGTGCGAAAACGCGTCATACCTTAAGTCTCTGCGGCATTGATTGCTTTTAAAACATTGGTGAGAATTACTTTGCGACATTTTAAGGATTTATATCCCATGTGTATCGGTTTTTTCCAGAAGGCACGTGCTCTGCATTATTATAGTGTTGTAGTATTATAGTATTTGCATTAGAAAAAGCCGTGCAATAGATGGCAAGAAAGCCGGGAAAGCAGGCAGTGTGCGCAGTTCCCTTAAGGCAGATGAGCGGACGGATGAGAATGGAGAGGGAATTGAGTCAATCGGCACACACTGTGACGTCAATGCTAGGTTGAAGAAAATGGAGGCTTTTCAGGAAGAGCTTGTCAAACAGGTTGAAGAGCTAAAAAATGAGCTAAATAGGGAACGTGATTCACGGAAGGTATGTTGAAAAAAGACTTGAAGCAGCCGAGGAAAAGCTGAACAGGGCCGCCATTGTGAACAAGAATGGTCGTGGCAATGGAACGCAGTCCCTCGACGTGACAGAAGAGTGAGTGCCAGCAAAGTACGTGGAATTCGTGTGATGTGGCGAGGGGTTAGCTGGAAAGAGCGGCACCTACCTTGAGGCCGCCACGCGGAAAAAGCAGGAGCGCATGTGTCATGGCCCTTGTCCGAATCACGCGGAAAAGGACAAAGGGAAGCAGGGAGAGGTAGTGGAGAGTGAAATGGTGATTATCACCGGTGACTCAAACCTGACTAGGTGCTCAGAAGCAATTGTGGAGAGGGTGAAAGGCGATAAAAGAGTGCCGGTAGGGACATTTCCGGGGCGGACGCTGGGTTCTATCATGGAGCGAGCAAAAGCAAAGCTCGCGGAAAAGGCCGACGTGCGCAAACTTGTCACACTAGCAGCTGGGCTAAATGACGTCCTAAACAAAAAAGGGACAGGACTAGCCCAGCGGTTGGCGAAGGGGGTGGACGACTTGCGCGAGCTGTCCCCTCAGGAGCAGATCGTGGTGGACACAGTGCCGGAGGTGCCTGTACGTGACAGTCACGTACAAAGAGTCGTAGTGGGTGCTAAGGAGGCGATAGGGAAAATGAGCCAAGAGAAAGGCTTCCAGGTATCGAACTAAACAGGGAAGTGAGAAGGTGTTGGGGCTTTCAACGAGACGGGATCCACTTAAATTACAAGCTTGCACGAGAAGTGGGCTGGCGAATGGCTGGTTCCTCTGTTGCTTCTTTAGGGAGCCCACGGGCGCTCAGGAGGCCAGAGTAGGTAGTAATGAAGAAGGTCCCCTAAGGGAACCTCAGTACAGCATCGCCGTCAATGACAGAAAAAGGAGGAATGCAAGAAAGAGAGCTCGCCATACAATAGGCTACATAAACATGTAGGGCGGCAGAAGAAAGGAAACGGGGGCAGATATTGAGGATCAGTTAAATAGAGAACAAATAGGGGTGTATGCGGTTACAGAAACGCATCTTAGACACTAGGAAGAGCCGCCAGTGATTAAGAATTATGTTTGGGAAGGGTGCAACAGAACCGAGTCGGAAAGAAAGGGAGGGGGAGTCGGAATGCTCATCCATCAGGGAGCCAAATGGATGAGACTACATTCCAAATGTCAAGAGCCTCTTTGGTTATCAGGTATAAGTGGAAAGGAAACTTGGTTGGGCGTTACGTATTTGTGAACCGGAAATAATTGCACAGAGAAGAATAAAGAGTTAGTGGAATGCATAAGTACTGATATTAAGGGTTTCGGGAATTATGCTGAAATTATTATATTAGGTGACATGAATGCCCACATACAGGGTTTGGATGGCTATACCGACAACAATGGGAAGTCAGACCTCTGTGAGCAATATAAACTCGTTATGGTGAATACAGGGCCTAAGTGTGAAGGGCAGATCACGTGGGAAGTGGGAAACCGGCCATCAACCATTGATTACTGTCTGATGACAGAAGCAATTCATGATAAGTTGAGAGAAATGGTCAGTGATGAGGAAGGATATAGCAGCATAGGGAGGGACCATAAACGCATTGTTTTGAAAAGGGGATAAGTAGTTGGGAAGAGAGCAAGGAGTGCAAATTGGCCACTTCAAATTTGAACACTGAAATAACAAATATAGTCACTAGAGTCGAGGAAGAACTTGGCAGCGAATGGCCAGGAGTGGGAATATAGTGAGCTTCTAAGTGTAATAACGACAGAAATACGGAAAAAGAAACATGTTCGTTGGAAAGGAAAAAGAAACCGAAAAGCCGGTAGAACAGGGAGATACGAGAAGCGATCGCCGGACGACAGAAAGCATCCCGAGAGCACAGGCAGGCAAAGAAGGCGCAGTTGCCGCAGAATGAAGTAGCCAGTAAATGGGAAATATAACGGGAGAAAAAGCCTACAGTTCAAATACTGGTGCAAGCAAAGATAAAAAGTGAAAGTGAACGTTTGTTGTCAGAAATACGTGAGAAAATTCCTAAGCGCACAGCCACAGGGATAGACGAGGTTTCCATTAGGCTGATTAATGTGAATTAGGACGAAAACATAAGGAAGCTCTGCTGAAAGCAGTGGAAAAAAACTTTAAAAGATAGACGAATACCAGAAAGTTGGCGACATAGTAGAATAGTTAGTTAGTTCCGTGTTTACTAACGAAACACCACTTCCCACAGGTTTTAACGCTATTAGTATAAACGCGGACATGAATGACACCATAATTACGCAGGAAGGCATTGACCAAGCTATTGATCGCTTGCCGAGTAATTCAGCCCCCGGACCCAATGACATATGTCCAAAATTGCTCAAGTTAATAAAACCAGTGATAGCTCGCATACTCATCCCAATTTTTCAGCAATCCATTGATACAGGAATTGTGCCTTACACTTGGAAAATCGCACGCATTATACCTACATATAAATCTGGAGATTCTTCTGTCCTTTCAAATTACAGGCCCATCTCATTAACGAGTATACCTTGCAAAATTCTGGAACACATCATATCATCAGCAAAAATGAAGTACCTCAGTCAGCAGAACTTTTTATTCTTTGGAAACCAACACGGATTCTTGCGTGGTCGTTCCTGCGAGTCACAGTTATTTGAACTCGTGGCCGACATGCACGACGCTATACATCATTTAATGAGAATTGATGCCGTATTCATCGACTTTGCAAAAGCGTTCGACAAAGTTGCTCACAATCATCTTATATTTAAGCTTGGAAATCTAAACATAAGCAGCAATGTCTTGAACTGGATTGCTAACTTTTTAACTAACACACAGCAGTTCGTGTCTGCCAATGAATTTTGCTCCGCACTAATCCATGTAAAGTATGGTGTGCCTCAAGGTTCGGTGCTCGGGCCGATCCTCTTCCTTATTTACATTAATGACATAAGCAGCAACCTCACTTCTACAATTAGGCTATATGTGGACGACTGTGTTATTTACAGAAAGATTACTGACCCTCATGGCACTAATGCTTTGCAATCGGATCTTGAGAAAATCGTAAGTGGTGCGAAGAATGGCAATGGAAATAAACGTTTCGAAAACGAAACTTGTAACATTTACGACGGCTACAGTCACTGAACTCATCTTTTATTCTATCGCTAACGTGGCCATTGAAAAAGTTCCTGCAATCAAATACCTAGGTGCCCACATTTCTTCTGATTTGACATGGCACAAACACATTGAATGTATAACCACCAAAGCATCCAAACCCTCGGTTTCATTAGGCGTAACTTGTACTTTGCAAATCAGGCGACCAAACTCTTAGCCTACAGAATGTTGAGACTTTACAGCTATTTGGCGGTCAACATTTGGCTGCCTTTTTCGCTCCTTTTAGATGTCGGCATTTATCGGCATTTCCTGGGGTGTGAAGGCCAGTTTTCTCATCGATTCGGTGCTCGCGCGATTAACTCGACATGCGTTCAGTTGTCACTATCTATTCAACGGTCACCCGCATGGCTGTTGCTTTGTTCGTTCAACCTTCTTTGTTTAGTCTGATTCAAGGACCCGGAAAGGGATTCGGTTCGTAGTCAGCTGGTTTGTATGCTTGAGGAACGAGTTGCAGCCGGAGAAAACGCCAGTTGAGTTTAACTTTTCTTTTTGCGTCATTATTTCCTCGAGTGGCGGCTCGCCGCGACGCTGGCAGATCGTCGGAACCATACACCCGCGATATGGGTTAAATAAAGTGCAAATTAAAATAATGCGTAGCAGCGTCCATCATCAAACCCTGCAATAAACCTTAAACCCATAAGCAATATGACTGTCACCCGTTACCTCGTCTGGATTTTTTCCTACTTGTACAGCACTTTATGTGCGAAATTGGCAACTGGAAATAAGAGTCGCAAGGAGTTTAGAAATTAAGCCAAGGGAACCGTTTATATGCCAAAACCACCATCTTATAATGAGGCAAGCCGTAGTAGTGGACTCCGGAAATTTGGATCACCTGGGGTTCTTTAATGTGCACCCAAATCTAAGTAGATGGGTGTTTTCGCATTTCGTCCCCATCGAAATGCGACCGCTGTGGCCGGGACCATAGCCACTAAGCAACCATGGCGGGTAGAGTTTTGAAAAGTGAAATGCTCAGACTCCATACGCTTTATCCATGTCTGTTGCACACCTCATTGCTTCCGTCGATGAAAAGACTTTTCAAGAACGCTCCGGAGGTATCAAGTACGACGCCATTTTGAAAAGGCCTCATGACGACGATTTTGTTTGCTTCTGTGATTGGCAGGCGGAGTAACACAACCTCGCGCGGTCCGTGTGCCTTGGTTGCCAACTGCTGTTTTTTTTTTTTTTAAGTTGTGTGCTGCTATAGAAGTCTACTATAGGGAGAGGCTTTCGTCCTGCAGTGTACATAAAATAGGTTGATGATGATGATAAAAATCTTTATTTTGCACTTTCGTTTGCTTAGTTGTTCTTGGCAGTGTTATTCTTGCGCTTCTTTCCTGCGCGAGTCCATTCGATGTGGTTCCTTGTTTGCCAAGTAAAGAAGAGGTGTATCTCACAGGTGTACTACCTGTGAGATACACCTTATTATACACCTTATTGCCACGAAATCCAGCCCGAGTTCGCAATGTTCGCGCCGAAATGTCTTTTTGAGCTTGAAAAAAAAACATTCTGAACAAAATCCAGAATGATTTCCAGCGCTGGGGGTTGTCTTGGTCGGCGGCATGACAGCACAAAAACATTTTGAGGGGAGGGTGTGTGCTGAAGTCCCATAAGCCTCCCCACCCCTGGCTACGCCCCTGGTCCTTATGTTGCGTTTTCGCAAGAAATGCTCATTTCAGCACTATAAGCAAAATATTCGAACATTCATTGTTCAAATAAAAATGGTGCGACATGTTAGATTTCTTTTCATACTATGATTCCGCAGTCCCCAGAAAACAACTTGGGCGACTCTGAACCAAATTGAGAGGGGGGGTGATATTTATAGGCATTTTTAAATAATGGTACATTTTTATTATTTCGACGTTCTGAGTAAAAAATCTTGTTACTTTAAAAAGTAGTAGAAAAATAAAAGGCACCGGTTCACTATCCACATAAGACCTGTCCTTGCTGTAAATCGCAACAGACTTGGATGTACAGAGAAGTAGGAACAGAGTCCCAAATATGAGCAAGATTGAAAAATGTAGCATTTTCGAGAATTTTTCTAATGTTACGTTGTTCACAAATCCAAATAATAATCGTTTATTTTAAAAACGAATAGCAGTTTAGCACTATTCATTCACGTGTGCATAATGGCAAAAATTATCCGAAAAGTAAAGAAAACGTCAAATATACAGCCCCGTGGAACTAACTGAGCAACGTCGATCGTGTGCGTCCTCTTGTTCTCAGTGACCGCCGAGTGATGGTCAGAATGATATCAGGAGCATTTGGTCGGGAAAGTCGTCCGTTAACAAGATTTTTTACTCAAAATTCTGAAATGAAGAAGGCTTGCGCCAAGATGGTGCCGAAACTTCTGACTCCTGAGCAAAAGTTGTGACGAAAAGAATGCTGCATAGATTGAAAGACTTCAGATGACAGCGACGAATTCCCGCAAGGGGTCGTCACCGACAACGAAACTTGGGCTTAAAATTATGACCACTGAGCTGAAGTCGCACAGCAAGGAGATGATAAAGAGAGGTGATCCAAGGCCAAAAAGGGCGGGAAATAACAGAGCAGAAACGAAAATCGTGTTGATCATGTTGTTGTTGCTGTTTTTCTTGCTTTTTTTTCACAGCCATAGAAATTTGCACCCCAAATTCGTACCTGAAGGCCAAATTGTCAATGCAGCTCCCTACGTGGAAGTCCTAGACCTTCTGCGAAATCATATACACCGCATACAGGAGGGCGCTGGATTCCACGTCACAACAATGCCCCTGGGCACTCTGCATAGTTTTTGGGATGCAATTCTATCACTGCGCTGAAACAGCCTCCACACTCCCAGATTCAGCCCCCTGCAAGCTTATTTTGTTCCCAAAATGTACACTGATGCTCCGATGGTGGAATTTGGGGGATGTGACGACATTCCAAAAAGAAACGACATCGCTGCTGAAGCGTTCAGCAGAAGAAGATGGCCAAGGATGGATGTTTCCAGCAACAGAAGAGGTTGAAGCAGTGTAATAGGGAAGGTGAATAAGGAGGTGGGAGGGTGCAGGTGACCACACTGATGTATAAAATCGTTTGTGAAATAATTTCTTTATGCGTACTGCTCGAACTTTTTGCAGTTTCCGCAATTTCGCAGAACAAAATAGGTGTAAGTGGCATTTCATACACTCAAGCAATTACTAGATAAAAAATAGGTCAGTCTATAGCACGAGTACTGAATTCACTGGGAGACACTTTTTCCTTGCAGCGGAGGTAGTCAGGCTGATAATATGATGGTGACGATGACCTTGTATCTGTTCTTCAATTATTGTTATTGATTGTTTTTACTGTGTTGTTTTCACTTTAACATGTAAGTTCACCTTTCAACAGCATTTACCTATAGCAGTCCTGTGAGTTTATTCGTGCTTAAAGCTTGGAATAGTACACCAATTTCTTGGGCAATCCACCATTTAGAGGCTATGAACCACGAGCTGGATGGGCAACAACAACAACGACTACTTTGCGTTTCAAATAGGATACTTTTCAAATAATAATTTTCTTTATATACCTACTGCCACCAGATTCTTGGCCTATCCCCTTTAGTGGGTACGAGCCCTGATAAAGGCTTATCATAAGGCATCATCATCAGCATCATCCTCGAACGGTGTTCAGACCACGATGTGAGACTACACGTGGGTGCGACATAATGGCGTAACACAACACGCAAGGAAATTCCTGTCAAGTAGAAGGAACCGGGCCCCGGAAGCTACAAAACGTCTCTTGCGTGCGGGAAATTCTTAAAGGACCTCTCACCAGGTTTGAACATCTGAAACAGACAAGCGCAGCACATACTTGACGCGCCGACGATCGTATCTGCAGGGAATTACAACTCTGTGCGCCCACGCGAGAACAGCGGCAATTTCAAACCAAACGCTGCGCGTTCTCCATATCGAGGAAGCTGCCTCCCAGCCAGGGAATTAAGGCAGCACGCACAAATGTTGTAACGTAAATCACAGTGGTAGCAACGTCACTCCCCAAGACACGTGGATTCGGTAATTAATCCAATGGGGAACGCGCAACGCCGACACTGGAAATGCGCTACGCATTTAAGCAGCCCTGCAGTCTTCTTTCGGGCTAGCCAACTTTTACGACAGAAGTACAGAGCTGAACAATTTTATGCTAAAACCTCATTTTATAGATATTGTGTGCTACAAGAATTCAACAATATTTACAGCAATTAACAAATTCCCAATTGCGCATTAAAACACTTGCAATATATTGCTTGATACTTGATACCGAATAATTAATCAGCCGCTGGTTGATTTAGTCACTAATAAGGAATTAGACACGCATTGCGCTTGACTCCGTAGTTCTTCAGACAAATGAGAAAATCTCATATACTTGTCACGTCCTCATCTTTGCAGCAACAACCTGTCAGCTAAATTATCATTCAGAATGATTCGTTGAGCACTTCATGCCTCGATAACTCATGGCAAAGCTGCAAGGCAGGCAGACAGGCAGACAGGCAGGGAGGCAGGCAGGCAGGGAGGCAGGCAGGCTTTGATTAGCCCAGTGGATACATAACAAAAAAAGAATGCGATTTCGGTTTACGGAAGCCTCCATTACGTTATGGCGCCCAACCGAAGTTTTGAATGTCACGCTTAGTGAGCACGCTATACCACACCGTTTACAACACGTGGTACGTTAAGGTTGTCGGTGTAGTTCACGAATTAGCGGGACCAAAGCTTTAGTACAATACATTGAAATGCAATGCTTGCCTACACTGCCTGTTGATGCGAGCCAACGACTATCATTTTTTAATTGCCCATTATAGCAATAAACCACTCACGCATAACGTCGTCATATATGGTCAACTGTACCAGGCCACGATATGCCCGCTTGCGAGAAGTAAACAATGTATAAGAGCGAAATATAAAATAACAGGTAAACATAAACGAAGCCAAGAGCACACAAGGGCAGTGCCCTTTCCGGCCCTCGGTTTACTTCTCGGTTACTTTACAGTCACATCAAGCTACAATGATCAACGTAATCGTCAATCCTGCACACTAAACACTTACCTCCTTTAGAGGACGACAGGGGAATATAAGCGGTAGCTGAAGAACTTCGCAGCAGTGCCAGTCTGAAAAATCCTGTATCCAACCGCAGACGCACACCGTCGAAGAAACACAGGCCATTTTTCACCGAGTACAGGCACTGCTTATGAAGAGGAAGCCCCGCAACCTACGTTCTCGAGTTAAAACGTCGACAGATGATGGCGCCATGGGGCGACTGTTTTCGTTTTGAACGAACCCGATGCATGTGGACACGCTGTCGTCGCCAGGCTTGTACAGGCGCATACATGCGCATACCTTGACGTGTTAGGTGGTGTCTGTGCCGCTCCTCCACTCGTGCAATCGCATACCCAGAAATAAGGGACGTTTCTTTCAGTTTCCTCTTTCCTTCACCACGTGGCGTATCGACCTAAAAGAGTTCGAAGTTCCTGCCATGACGTTTTCCACGAGGCACAACTAAAGCAAATAAATTAAGCAGAAGCGGATCCTGAGACGGTCACTTCGCATCCGTACGTGAAAACGAGTGCGCCTATGTATCACCCTTATCGCGAACACTGCCAGCTATACTTGCTCGATTCGCAATGAGTCAACGATTCACCTAGACATCTGACCAGACAACTCGTCAGCGTTCCGGACGAGATCTCTGGAATAGATTGCTGTTGTCGCAAGGCTTCCGTAGAAAAAAAATGTTTTGTTTTGTTTACTTTTGCCCCGCCGTATACGTGAGCGTTCTGTTTCATGGATTTCCATTGGGGTTTCCTTTAGAACTGGCCCGGTACGATGCATGAAGAGGATGCTTCTGCTCGGGCCCATCTCCGATGCCGCCTATTCAAAAACATGTAAAACGCATAAATACTCTTATGAGTAAACCGCTGGACCAATTTTAATGAAATATGTTGCATTTAAGAGAGAAAATCAAATTATAGTGACTGCAACAACCATAATATTTATTTGGAGCATGGAATTGCTTACAAGAATTGTGGAAAGTGGTAAATTTCAACAAACACAAGTACAAAGTTTATAAATCCGTAGCTCAGTATTAGGAAGAAAGATCGAATTTCTGTGAACTGTATCTGTTAGTCTAAAGCGGACAAATTTAATGTGTGAATTTACAGCCTATGTGAATTTGTTAAAATCTTGGCAAGGGTCTTGCAAAAGTGATATTTCACAAACTAGTAGTATATTTCAGAGGGGTGTATATTATATCACTGTTCACGTTAGATGTATTATAAGGTGCAGTTTACATGATTTGCGACATCATTTTCATTGCTGAGATACAGACTTTCAAATTTCAGATCTCACTTATTTTGTTTTACTGTTTTTATAATTTCTGTAAACAAACTTACAGCCTAAATAAAAAGTTTGCTTGCTGCAATCACTACATTTCAACTTTTTCTTTTAACTTCAACAAATCTCAACAAATGCGGTGCTGTGGTGGCTAAAAATAACGACTGCTCATTTTCTATGCATTTTGATGGGTACCTCCGAGCTAAAGTTTCCCCTTAAGTTTTAGTACAAGATATCTGTTTGCGGAATCTGTTTATAAAGCTGCTTCGGAGGGAGGAGGAGGAAAGACAGGGATGTTAATCAGAAGAAAGTGTGGTTGGCTAAAAATCCCTAAATGCTTACTTAAGGTAAATAAGCAAGGAAATGCTACAACAATGTGCACTGGTTATTTTCAAAGCGCTGAGCTACAAGCTGAATACCAGACGTCCTTTCCTTTTATAAATATTGTTACGTTGCAGAAGTCACATATAAAGATGTATTTACAATATTTACAAAAGATACAATCATTCATCAACAAGATGGCTGTCGTTGTTGTTGTTGTTGTTGTCCTATGTGGCGGTGGCACATACCCACAGTGTGGGATTGGCCAAGAATCGGGCGGTTTAATTAGGTGCCTAAAAATAATAATGATAACAAGGGAGCTAACAATTTGGGCGTGTGAGCTTAAAAGTAAACGTTTTGTGTCTGGAGAAAAAAAAATAGAAAATCAGATGAAAACCGGGTATAAGAAAATAATAATAATAATAACAATAATAATTAATAATAGATAAGAAATAAAAGAAAGCTATGGTAGGGAGGGAGAACGATCAATCTAACATGGAAAACGATTGGTTTCAATTAGGTAATTTTGGATCGCCAAGCAAACATTTCTGTGGCTGAACCCAACAATGGAGGCTCCAAAAGATAGGATCACAGGCACTGATAAAGTTAGACCAATAGAGCGAAGCGGCATTTCGAGTAGTCGTTTTCTTATAATAGAAAAACGTCTGCAAGACAACAAGAAATGGTCGATTGTCTCCGCTTCGCCACAGAATGAGCATAATGGTGAGGGGACCAGACCAGACCTGTGGAGGTAGAAGTTCAATGCAGGTATACGGCAGCGCAGCTTTGTGATGGACACTTCAATTTTCCTTGTTCGGCAAAAATCTCTGTTCCAAGGGTGCAGGAGATGTCCGTAATCCTCAGAGTTAGTAATTGCGGAGCCTGATACGGACTGTACAATGATACTCCTGCGAAATCTAGCTGCAGTAACATAAGCAGTCAAAGGGCAGCAAGGAAGAATCGGGCCACTTATCGATGCCTTGGCTAGAGAGTCTGCAATTTCATTAATGATTAGTCCTTTATGGCCAGGCACCCAAATCAAACGCACGCTTCTCAAGTAACCAGGTACCAATGATTGAAATGTCCTCATCACGCGAGAATCACTAGAAGCAGTAAGGGATGAGCACAATGATAAAGAATCAGTGACTATCACGGCTGACGTAATTGATGGTCCTAATTTGCGTAATGCCAGCACCACGGCCATGAATTCAGCTAAAAAAATCGGTATGAAATCTGGCAGCCGAAGAGAAAATGTCCAATCGAGAATCGGGGAAAATATTCCTACACCTGACTTTTCTTCACATTGTGAAGCATCTGTAGCAATTACAACGTTTGTTTGAAGGTATTTCAGGTGATCTTGTAATATACCGTCGAGAATACGGTGTGGAAGTAATTTTGCATTATTAGGAAAGATGTCATCAAATTGAATATCCGTGGCAACAGCTCTGTCGGTAATAGGAAGTACATCGCATATGCACACGCCCAAGGAGTCAAGTAATTGTTGCACGAATATAATTTCCGGTTTATGCAGTCGCGGCCAGATGACACCAAAAAACAACGCAGGTTGTGAAATAAAGATTATTTGGGGATGACGCAGTGGTGATTCGTAAATCCTTAAGAACGTCTGCACCGTCAAAAGCCGGAACCTGCACGAAAGTGGCGGAACACGGGATTCTAGATAAAGAATAGAATTTGCAACAAATTTAGGAAGACCTAAACACAGACGTAATGCCTCTCTTTCTAAGAGGATTAGAGGACGGGACATGTAGGCTGGAGCTCCAGAGAAGAGCACGCAACCAAATTCTAATACAGGGCGAACGTACATACGATATATCATTAGGAGTGTATCTCTTCTCAATCCTATTCGACGACTGCTCAGCCTACGCAATATGCCAATTGCACGGGTACCTTTCCCAGTCAACAGATCTATGTGTGAGCGCCAGTTGAGAGAGGCGTTATAAATAATTCCGAGGTATTTAACAGATTCCACCTGTGGTATGTCTTGAAGGTGGTAAGACAATGAAATGTGCACTATGTCACGTATCGGAAAAACGAGAACAGCACATTTGCTGGCATTGAGTGTGAAGTGACTAGCATCTAACCACCTCTCCAGATCATAAAGGTAAGTTTGCAGTCGTTGGTATAGCGTGTGGATGTCGTTTGCAGATGCAAAAAACGCAATATCGTCTGCATAAACATAAGTAGTTATTTCTTGATGACAAGGTAGTGTGCTCATGAGAATATTAAAAAGTACCGGGGAAAGCACTGAGCCTTGCGGTACGCCTCTCGTTTGTTTGTGTTTAGAAGAAGAAACGCCGCTTTCGTAGCAATAGAATTCTCTTTCACCTAAGAATGACTGAATCCACGCTACTATATACCCAGGAACACAACAGGAAGTTAACCGATTGATCAATATAGTGTGCTCCACAGTGTCGTATGCTTTAGCGATATCGAGCGTCACTAAGGCAGCGTATTGCTTATGACGTCGAGCGAGTTGTATTCGGCTTTCTAAGTCGACGTGGGCATGCCAGATGGAGCAGCCGGCCCTGAAACCAATCTGACAGGGACTAAGAATGGAATTATCATTAATAAATTTCATGATGCGACGGTGAAGAAGCCTCTCAATAAATTTTACTACGTTTGATGTAAGCGCAATGGGCCTAATGTTCTCCAATACATACCTTCCTTCTTGTTTCTTAAGCATCAATATTACCTTGGCAAGCTTCCAGTGCAACGGAATCCAAGCATATTTAATTGAATAATTCACCAGGTCTAAAAGAACGTTAGGTGATTCCTGTAACAATATTTTTAACATTGCATTTGTGACGCCATCAGGGCCAGGGGCTGAATTCGGTAAACATAGTGCAGTCTCATTTAGTTCAGCTAAGGAAATTGGAGTAAAGCCATCCCAAGGACCTAATGTAGAATGAGTAGCCGGAAGCCTGGCCGTAAATCGATTTTCTAAGCCTTCGGCAATCTCTACTAGGGAGGCGCTCAGTTCCTGCGGGGTCAAAACAATTGAATCTAATGTTAAGGGTGTTGGTAGCACCTTCCTAGCACGAAGGAATGCAAATAAAGCAAGCTTATTTTTTGAATTAGATAGATAATCGTAATGCCTAATATCGTATTCCTCTTTGGCTCTATTAACAGTACGCTTAAATACACCAGCATGAAACTGATAATTTTTCCAATTTGTCGGGCACTGATTATGCAGAAGCATTTTCCAAGCGGCCTTTCTTTTTCTATAGTTCCGCGTACACTCATTATTCCACCAACGACAAGCGGTGCCTTTAGCCGAAGGGATGACAAATTCAGCTTGCTTCCGGGAATCCTCTAGAATTGAGCAAATGGTTGAAGCGATTTCCTTATCATTGGCATTGGCAAGTTTCGAAACGGCAGAACGCAAGAAAGTCTTAAATTTTGTATGGTCCATAAATGTGCATGCCTGGTATTCTAAAGATGTTATTGGACAATTGATTTTAAATGACACAGGAAGATGATCACTGTTGGTTGCTGATTCAACCGCTACCCACGACAAAACCTTGATGCCAGCGCTACAAAATGTCAAATCTAACACTGAACGGAAGGGTCCTCTAACAAACGTTACTTGTCCTGTGTTCTGACATGAAAGGTGGCTATCAATCGTCCACTCCCATAGTCGCTTACCGCACACATCTGTTTTTTGCCCCCACGACACGTGATGCGAATTGAAATCCCCTACAAACAAAATTTCCTTTCTACAGGCAGCCACAGCCCTATCAAGTTGACGTGTACTTTGCACGCCGCTGGGGAAATAAGCATTTATAATTGAAAATGGATGGTATCCTGGGAGGCATAAATCTATGGCCAATATTTCACAGTCGCAGTCCATGATTTGAAAAGAAATTTTTGCCTTGTGACAAATTTTACTGGAAACAAGTATCATTAATCCTCCCCCTCGCGAGTCTCTATCTAATCGGAAGGACCGAAAACCTTTTAAATGAAAATTTTTCTCTGGTGAAAGCCACGTTTCCTGAAGAAGTAAGATATCTGGATTGAATTGAATAGATAGGCTGTCGAGACAGATTCCACCGCTACACGTCAAATCGTCTTCTTCTGACTGGCGCCACTCTTGGCTGTGCTGTAACAATATTCTTATCAAGCAGATTAAATATGCATCAACTATAACCTGGTAATCTAAAAAAAGTCACAGCCATTAGTGGACCTTACAAAAAACAACAAAACTTCCAGCGAACCTGTTTTTTTCTAGCAGTTACACTACTTAGTAACTTTGAAAACGTGCAATTTAAACAGGCTCTAAACTGTGCCAGCACGTTATTTTACAAACTATGCACGCTTCAAACTCATTTCCTCTAAGTTGAAGGCCACCGTTATGTATCATTCACCCAAGACACCCGAAAACATGGATATATAACGCTTGCGTAACGCTGTGGTTATGCACGCACATCTGAGAGAACATCCGCCATTTTAAAAAATATGAAGTCGGTACTAGTTCAGTGGACCGAGAACACTGGGGAAGCCTACCGAATGCCTGGCATTACGTATGAAAATAAGGAACAAAGCAGTATTCACTAATTCTTGGCAGAGCTCATAATCAACCCAGAAAATGCTGAGTTGGTGTTGTGTGGAAGCAAATGCTAATTTCTTCGGCAATGCTAGTGTCATCAGGGTCCATAAATTGTGCCGCTATCGATTGAGCACGTGATTTAAACTTGAAATCAAACAAAACCTAAAGCATCTGTCAACAATTTCTTGGTTGAAGAAAGAAAAGAACATGGTTATGACATGTAAAATTGCGAAACTGACAAGTGCTTACCGTGGGTTTAAATTCCGAAGTCTATTGAATCATTACGTATCCATCAAATTTTGTTCGTGTACCTGTGACTCAAGCAAGTTAGGCTCTAATTTTGTAAGCGCGACACCATTTTGGGATTACGTAAATATTCTTCAGCGGTATGGTTATATATCAGTCAAGTTGATATTTTTATGTAATAACTTATTTGATGCATTTGTGCAGCTTAAATTCATGTCATTGAGTGGTAGGTTAATCGACCTGTCGATTGGCAGCTTTTAACCACAGATATTTAGTTTATTTTAATGTACGGAAATAGCATAATTGATTGAATGACTGGCAGCTTACGTCCTTCAACCTCACATTTCTTCCAGCATGCTGTTCCTCATTTACACCAAATATAAACTCGCTGCCATATTGAGTCGGTTCAGGACACAGTGAAGCAAGGTGTATAAAACCTCGGTAACGGTTTTGAAGAACTGGCTAACGAATTTTTCAAAGTACATCTAAGCTGGCACTTTTGAAATGGCCTTCTCATCGTCCTTAAGATTCTCCTTATACCTCAAAACGTATGCTGTGGGGTGCCTTCAGTTCTTTCAAAACATTAGGCAATGTATACTAAAAGCATACTCTACAAATCTACCCTTGGAGTGCCAAGTAAAGCCTACACTGAGAGACTTTTGTCTACAAATACCTTGAATGCTTTCGGTGAGCTCGCAGAAGCCCACCTGACAGCTCAATGCCAGCGCTTATCCAGCACCCACACTGGTAGGCACGTCCTAAACTCCCTAAGTATTACCCCAGCACCCATGACCAATGAGAAATTCAATATCCTCCACTCGATACATGAGCCCTTTCATATCCCTCCTCTCCCTAAGAATATGCACCCTGTTCATCAGGAACATAGAAGGCAACAATGAGCTAAAGCCCTGCAGAAAAATGTTATCTAACTACAAAGGCGTGGTCTATATGTCGATACCGAAGAGTATCCATGTGGACACAAATTCGCCATATCAGTCGTTGATTCCACTGGCAGTGTTGCGACGGGAGCATCCATTATAGCCTCTTGTTCGGAGGCGGCGGAGGAGGCGGCGGTGGCACTCGCCGCAACAGTACCCGATTACTCTAACATAGTAAGTAACTTAGAAACTCTCATACACATCTTCGGAGCGGGTAGGGTTTGCCGGACAGCCCTAGCCATCCATCTCATAAACCGCCAGCCCAACTTCTGAGTTTGATCTTGGCACCTGATCACGCAGGTCTAATCGGCAATGAAACGGCTCACCTAAGTGCTCGAGCTTTCACGAACCGAGCGCAGGCTTGACTAGGGGACCGTTCACACGCCAATAACCTCCGTCCAGCATTCACCTCCAAAGACAGATTACTTACACATCACCATATCTGCGGGCATTACCGCCTTGGTCGCCGAACCCTCCCACCTTTAATGATTAGGTCGTCGCGCATACACGAGGTATACTATGGCGTAAACTACACAGACTCGCACTTCTATCTCCTGCCTTGCGTCACAATATTCACCTAGGAATATATCCCAGCTCAGCTTGCAAGTTTTGTCCTGCTAGGAAAGCGGACCTTAACCACATTATGTGGCAATGCAAGAACCACTCCCCTCCCCCTAACATTTGTAGAGTTTTAAGTAGTAGGGAACCGTGGGAGGCTGCCATGCGCAGCTACAACCCCAAACTTCAGGAAGCTATCCTGAGGTGGGCTGAGGTGGTAGAGGAGGCCTACCGCGAGTAGGATAACCTCACTCGCCTTCTTCTCTCAGCCCCTTTCCCTTTAACATGGGATAAATAATGTTCTCTCTCTCTCTCTCTCTCTCTCTCTCTCTCTCTCTCTCTCTCTCTATTAGAGCGCAGTTTTCAGGCGCCCGTTCCTGGGATGAGCATCGGCGACCCTCGGCGCAAACGCGCGAGCGCGTTCGTGCCACTGCTCACGCGTTCGACGTCGTCGTCTTCCATAGCTGGCTCCGACGCCACTAATTATGCCGGCGTTTCTATACGGCCCCTCCCTCTGGGAAGGCGCTGATGGCACTGGCCCACTGCCAGTTGGCGCGATGATTTCGGTCTCAAATTCTGTGCCTCAATATATTCCGAAATAAAAACACGTGTACAGCTGAGCTCACATTTCGCTAAGAAGCAGCGTAATTGTCGGGCATCTTTCTTTTTTTTTTTTTGTATCACAGAAGTTCAAAGTTAAGAATTGTCTCCATTGTGGCATTCAGCAATGAGTATGCATCCCAGAAAACAGTCTAAAATGAAATGTGATATGAGTGTGTTCTGAACTCGTACTGTGCTCTCTTTAACCACGAAGCACAACGGCCATCATGCTTAGCTCTTTCCGTACCGCTCCTATTAGGCACCGTTAGCCCGCTAAAGATGGTTTGAAACGCCGCTTTCGAGCCATTCCGCGCCGCTCACGGACACACTGCGCTATCGGACGTCAAGGAGAACTATATATATATATATATATATTTTTTTTTTTTGTTAAGCAGTTCGCTTTTTCCCCCCAGGCGGTGATTTTTGAGCGAGCTCCGAAATTTTCGCGATTGCCAAAATAGAAATAAAAAATGGCCGCCCGCTATCGATGGTTTCAAACAAGACCTTCCGTGCCGCTCACGGACACTCTGGGCCACAGGATGTGAAGTAGAATTATATTTACAGGGAAGCTGTTAAGGGCTAGTTCCCCCTAGATCGTGTCCGTGTGTAGACACAAAACGTGGGTCGGTCCCGAAGATAGGGCAATGCCGGGCCGACCCGCGGCGGAGGTGCAGTTCGCCATTAAGGGGCCCACATACACAGCTTTGTTGGTCATTCTTTTTTACAGAGTGGGAGGGTACTGAGCTTTCTTTTTTTATTTTCTAGGCAGTTCGATTTTCCACCGCCAGGCGTTAATTTTTGAACGCACTCAGAAATTTCGCAATCGCCATAGTAGAAATCAAAAATGACAGCCCAGAATCAATTGCTTGAAACGCCGCTTTCGAGGCCTTCCGCACAGCTCACGGACAATCTGCGCCATATGACGTGAAGTAGGAGAACTATATTTTTGTTTTCTAAGCAGTTCGATGTTCTCGCGGCAGGCGTTAATGTTTGAACGCAGTCCGAAATTTCGCGATCGTCAAAGCATAAAACAAAAATAAAACTTTTATGGATGAAAAGTGCGTTCATTTTGATTTTTGTTTTCCTATTACATAAAATATGAAGTGCCATAGTTCATTCAGAAAAAAAAAAAAAAAATCTGGGGCAGCCTACAAAAAACACCTATTTTCCCCATGGTAGGGAAAGAGTTAGTAGCTGCCGTGTTCCAAAATGTCACGAGAACATTAAACAGTCGTAATATGAATCTTAGAAGTGTTGCACAAAAACGCTTGCACACGGGAGTTAACTTTATCTTCCTCGACCATCATCATCATCATCATCATCATCATCATCAGCCTGATTACGCCCACTGCAGGGCAAAGGCCTCTCCCATACTTCTCCAACTACCCCGATCCTCGACCATAGTTGACTGGAAATCAGGATTGGAGAATGTGATTTCACAAACCGAAAGCGCCTGTACCAGTCTTAGCAATTCTGCCTCGCGGAGACTTCCGTGCTTATTGTACACCCTTTCTATAAGCCATGTGGTGGGGCCCACGCTGGCAGTAACCGCTTGAAGTGTATACGTATTGAGTCGGTTACATCGAATGTTCATGCCAAGTACACGGATTTTGTCCACTACGCGAACTTGCTTCCCGTTAGTGTCAATCTGAAATTTGGGCGTATCGCGTCTATTTGCGGATATAATTAACAGCTCAGATTTGGTGGGCGAGCACTCGAGGTTCATGAACGCGGCTCTCGTAGCCACTGCATCTGCAGCCATTAATCCATAGGGTAATGTCGTCTGGATATAAAGAATGCTGGAGATCCGGTATTTGTGCCAGTGCCCCAGCAATAGACCTCATAGCTAGGTTAAACAGAAACGGCGAGAGTACAGATCCCTGAGGAGCGCCAAAGCTACCTATAGGGTGATTGGGGGAGAAGTTTGATCATTGAGACTAATGACAGCTGTACGATTGGTAAGAAATTTGTGGATGTAGTCACGCATTTTACTAATACAGTTAATAACATTTAATTGTCGTAAGATAGATACATGATCTATGTTGTTGTATGCACCGCGAAGGTCGAGTCCTAAGATTGCTTGAGTGTCTTTACTAAATGTAGGATTAAGAAGGTCATGCTTGAGTCTTAGCATGACATCCTGGCAAGAGAGCGACTGGCGAAAGCCAATCATCTCTGGCTGGAATAACTGATTGTCTTCCGTGTATTTATTTAAGCAATTAAGCATGACATGTTCGAGCGTTTTGCCCAAGCATGACGCGAGGGGAATAGGTCTAAGATTAGCTATGTCCCAGGGTTTATTGGGTTTGGGGATAATGATTACTTTAGCGGTTTTTCGTGCGTTCGGAAGAGAGCTGTTATCGAAGCAGTGGTTATAGTGATTGTGGCGGCAGAGATAGATTTGTCGCCCAGATTTCGATGTAATTGATTATTTTCATTATCTATACCCGAAGCAGATGTAGTTTTAAGGGAAGCTAAGGCATGTCGAACTTCTGTGTCCGTTATTAGGGCGTCGAAAAGTTCATTCACCTCGCCTGCATAGTCTGAATTCTCGTGAGTTGTGGTAGGAGGGAAGTGTAATCGTGCAAGCTCCTGAAAAATATGGGGAATATCATCCCTGTGTTTGTGCAATAATTGGGCGATGTAGTGACTGTGTTGGACGTGCGAGGTCGAGGGATCAAGCAAATGTCTCAGCAGCTGCCAAGTCTTTTTACTACTGAGATTACCATGCATGCTCTCAAATACTTCCCTACTGAAAAAAACTCCGTATTCCCCATAACTCCTATATCCAATAACATCATATGACATATAGGAAAACCAGGCTCTTGTATGGGATCCTATATACCTTTCATATCGGATTATTGGATATGGGAGTTATGGGGCATATGGAATTTTCAATAGAGTTGGCCCCATTCTTGACTAACTAGTTGGGTCGCATATGCTTGGATGTCATCATCAAGTCTAGCTACACGGATGAGAAGCCTGTGGTTATGGCGGCGTCTTTTCCACCGCTTTAATAGTGGCTCCTTCGCTTGCCACATGTGTAGTAGTTTGGCATCAGCTGCTTGAAAGAGTGCATCAGGTGACATAGTTGTAGTATGATTCTCAATGTCCGTTTGGAGTTGACTGATCCATTGCTGTAGATCAATTATGGAATTGGGAGCATTATTTGCGCGAGTTTTGCGAAATTTGTCCCGATCCGTAAGTTTCGGAGGTAGAGTGTGAAATGGCTTCTGAGAGAAAGTAACAGAAATCTGAATGACGTAGTGAACGCTACCAAAATTGATTTGAAGGTTTTCCCATTTAGTTAAGTTAACCCGAGAGGTGAGGGTGAGATCTGGTGATGTATCTTTGGAGACACAATTTCCTAAGCGGGTAGGTGTGTCGAAGTCATTGTGGAGGGTGAGCTGATGACCCTGAATGTGGGTCCATGGAGCTTGTCCTTTAGGTGGGGATGTAGTATGACCCCATAGCTGATTTCAAGAGTTCAAATCGCCAACAATGAGGAGCGGGTTTCTCCAAGCTTCCTGTTCAGCACAAGCAAAAACTGTAGTAAAACGGTGGTGTTTAGAGCTGGGACTGCTGTAAACGTTAAGGAAGAGGAGCCGACCTGATCTTTTAGGGAAGTATTTCTACAAAGTCGTTATCGATGTCGATACGCTCGAAATGATAGCAAGTAACAGTCCAATGCTTTTGTGCTAGAATCGCAGTATTGGGACGTTCGCATGTTCTACATTGGAATCTGTTGTATCCAAAGAATTTAACGTGACCCAGCTTTTCTTGTAAAGAAATCACTGCGGGCGGGTGTGTGAGATTGGTTATGTATTGTTGCAGACTGGCCTTCTTTTTCGAAAAGCCCTTACAGTTCCACAGCCACACAACTGTTTTGGAGGGCTTAGGCGACGCGCCCATGCAGTCGATCGAGTTTTTCGATAATTTGATTGAATCGCTCATAAATTTGGGTAAGTCGCGCGACATCCTGGCTACATTTAGTGTTTATAGGGGTACTGCGGTTATGAACGTTAGTAGTAAGGGACTCAAGCTTGGCTTCTACGGCATCGATGCGTTTTTCAAGGGCCTCAAAGCGATTGATAGAGTTTCGAATGTGTGCGGCCCGTTTACCTTAGCTTACTGTGTCCCTCCCGAGTATCTCTTCCATCATCAACAGATTTGCGCTATGTGGCAGCTATGGTAGTGGGAGGTGGAGAAGTGTCCATGGTTTTAAAGTACGATTGCCATTCTCACTGACAGGGGGAGGAGTTGTAGTAATTGTAGTTGTAGTTGTAGAGTTGTAGTTGTGTAAACTCACGGAACCGATGAAACACGTCCACACGCGGCGACGCCACCTCACGTTCTCTGTGCTTTAAAAACTTGTATCGTTGAAGCATTGTGGAAGTGCAATATAAGCGGTGTCATTGAAAGAACATTTTCTTAAGGAGAAAGATACCGTGATAACCACTGGGAGCATAGAATGGGCTCTCCTAAGCTTATCAAGCAGATACGTTTTAAACAATTTCTTAATTTTAACTATACAATTTTTCGCACCCAACACGTCACTGGGTTCTCATACTTATGTGATCAAAAAATTGTCCCCTGAATATAAATACCGCCGCGAAAAAAAATAGGGTATGGATGGATGGATACAACTTTCTTGTATTTAACGCGACCCGGGCTCAGGTCTCCCACGGAGGAACGTCAAGGCCCTGCCTCAACGCCGCCTCACAGGCTTGCTGGACTGCCCACATCTGGATTCCGAAGTCTGAGCTGCGCAGAGCGGCGGCCCACCTCGACGACAGGGTCTCCGGAGTAACTGCCATCCCTCCTATAACTACATTGCACTCCCACAGCATGTGTTTGAGTGTTGCTGGTCCTTCCTGGCACAATTTGCACATAGGGTAGGTCAATAGGGTAGGTCATGAAAATAAACCGAAGAGATGCTGCCTTGCTCGATGTGAGAAGAAACATGTTTTTAGCTATTTAGTCGCAGTAAGAAAGAGGCAAGTGATAGTGATAAGCATTTCATGTTGACGCTGCATTCATTTCTATTGCAAAAGATTAGGCGCTAAAGATAAGCTGAGATATAAATTTTGACATGTATTTATTTGTTATGCTTTCACAGCAGTTTTGCGGAGGCCAAAAGAAGAAAATATTTTTATCTGAGGCCTCTATCTGGGGCACGCTCAGTGCAACGCAAAGATGTCTCAATGATGGATAAAAAACAGAAACTGTTTTGAACTGCGTCGTGTTATCGAGCGGCGTTGCAGAACGTTCAACACTCCAAGGGTGGAGCCTCTTGGGCACAAGAAGAAAAGGAGACGATTGCGTTTGTCACAAAATGTGAATGGGCACAAGCAGGTACATGAAAACTTATTGTAGAGCAATATGTGGGGTGTACAAAACAAAAGTATTAAATTTCGTTCTGCAATCACAGAATATAACTATTGGTACACTACCAGGTTAATCTGCTGTTTGTTAAAATGCACTCAAATATATTTGAAGATACAGAAATTATTTGTGAAGTGGCACTAGTTTGCCCATTTGCATAAGATTCCCTACTCTGTACTGAAGGAGTATTCAGTAAAGTGTATTCAGTACTGTGGAAGTAAGGTAATGATAATTCGCTGTTCAAATATGTAATCACAGGTTTACATTCGCCTAATTATTTCATAGCCTTTTTTAAGTCATTTTACCACGCGCAGCGCAACTTGAGGATAGATCGCAGCTCATCAGCTTAAAAACCATTATCGTCACTTTTACCCTGAATCAATTTTGTGCTGCCGACTGTTTAGGAACTAATTAAACTAATAAATAGCACATTCAAAGTTTGGTACATCCAAAATAAAAGAAAGAATACTGACCCTGAACAGCCAGCTGCTTAAAACAACGTAAGTGTATATGAACTTTTGCACCGCAACTCGTAATTATTTTTAATGCATTGCCTTCCAGCCAACATATATTACCTAAACTTGACTAAATTACAGGACAGCCATTGTTGACATCATGCGTGAAGCATAACAACTCACCCCTCATGGAATACATCAATATTGGCGCAACTAAGATATACTAAATATGTAAACAAATCATCCTCATCATCAGCCTAGTTACGCCCACTGCAGGGCAAAGGCCTCTCCCATACTTCTCCAACAACCCCGGTCATGTACTAATTGTGGCCATGTCGTCCCTGCAAACTTCTTAATCTCATCCGCCCACCTAACTTTCTGCCGTCCCCGGCTACGCTTCCCTTCCCTTGGAATCCAGGCCGTAACCCTTAATGACCATCGGTTATCTTCCCTCCTCATTACATGTCCTGCCCATGCCCATTTGTTTTTCTTGATTTCAACTAAGATGTCAATAACTCGCGTTTGTTCCCTCACCCAATCTGCTCTTTTCTTATCCCTTAACGTTACACCCATCATTCTTCTTTCCATAGCTCGTTGCGTCGTCCTCAATTTGAGTAGAACCCTTTTCGTAAGCCTCCAGGTTTCTGCCCCGTAGGTGAGTACTGGTAAGACACAGCTATTATACACTTTTCTCTTGAGGGATAATGGCAACCTGCTGTTCATGATTTGAGAATGCCTGCCAAACGCACCCCAGCCCATTCTTATTCTTCTGATTATTTCCGTCTCATGATCCGGATCCGCCGTCACTACCTGCCCTAAGTAGATGTATTCCCTTACCACTTCCAGTGCCTCGCTACCTATTGTAAATTGATGCTCTCTTCCAAGACTGTTAAACATTGCTTTAGTTTTCTGCAGATTAATTTTTAGACCCACTCTTCCGCTTTGCCTCTCCAGGTCAGTGAGCATGCATTGCAATTGGTCCCCTGAGTTACTAAGCAAGGCAATATCATCAGTGAATCGCAAGTTACTAAGGTATTCTCCATTAACTTTTATCCCCAATTCTTCCCAATCCAGGTCTCTGAATACCTCCTGTAAACACGCTGTGAATAGCATTGGGGAGATCGTATCTCGCTGCCTGACGCCTTTCTTTATTGGGATTTTGTTGCTTTCTTTATGGAGGACTGCGGTGGCTGTGGAGCCGCTATATATATCTTTCAGTATTTTTACATACGGCTCGTCTACACGCTGATTCCGTAATGCCTCCATGACTGCTGAGGTTTCGACAGAATCAAACGCTTTCTCGTAATCAATGAAAGCTATATATAAGGGCTGGTTATATTCCGCACATTTCTCTATCACCTGATTGATAGTGTGAATATGGTCTATTGTTGAGTAGCCTTTACGGAATCCTGCCTGGTCCTTTGCTTGACAGAAGTCTAAGGTGTTCCTGATTCTATTTGCGATTACCTTAGTAAATAGTTTGTAGGCAACTGACAGTAAGCTGATCGGTCTATAATTTTTCAAGTCTTTGGCGTCCCCTTTCTTATGGATTAGGATTATGTTAGCGTTCTTCCAAGATTCTGGTACGCTCGAGGTCATGAGGCATTGCGTATAGAGGGTGGCCAGTTCCTCTATAACAATCTGCCCACCATCCTTCAACAAGTATGCTGTTACCTGATCCTCCCCAGCTGCCTTCCCCCTTTGCATATCTCCCAAGGCTTTATGTAATTTATGCAATTTATGTAATTTATGTAATTTATGTATGTAATTGGTAAGGGAATACATCTACTTAGGACAGGTAGTGACTGCGGATCCGGATCATGAGACGGAAATAATCAGAAGAATAAGAATGGGCTGGGGTGCGCTTGGCAGGCATTCTCAGATCATGAACAGCAGGTTGCCATTATCCCTCAAGAGAGAAGTTTATAACAGCTGTGTCTTACCAGTACTCACGTACGGGGCAGAAACCTGGAGGCTTACGAAAAGAGTTCTACTTAAATTGAGGACGACGCAACGAGCTATGGAAAGAAGAATGATAGGTGTAACGTTAAGGGATAAGAAAAGAGCAGATTGGGTGAGGGAACAAACGCGAGTTAATATCTTAATTGAAATCAAGAAAAAGAAATGGGCATGGGCAGGACACGTAATGAGGAGGGAAGATAACCGATGGTCATTAAGAGTTACGGAATGGATTCCAAGGGAAGGAAAGCGTAGCAGAGGGCGGCAGAAAGTTAGGTGGGCGGATGAGATTAAGAAGTTTGCAGGGACAACATGGCCACAATTAATACATGACCGGGGTTGTTGGAGAAGTATGGGAGAGGCCTTTGCCCTGCAGTGGGTGTAACCAGGCTGATGGTGATGATGATGATGAATCTACGTTATCATGCACCTGTGTCCTTCCCAGATACTTCAATGCTCATCTGCGTTCGTGGTGGCATAATTTATGGAGACCTTCAGTTTTTCTGAAATTTCGTGAAGCTACAAGAGAATGCTTCCACTGATAAGGCACTTGCACTCTATTGTGATGACATAATTCGGAGGTTTTGAGGTGCCGGTTCTTATATTCAATAAAGAAAGAAATGAAAGAAGAAAAGCTTCTGCAATAATGCCAAGAGCCTTAATTTATACCGAGACCACGTACGCAAAACTCCTGCTTTGATATAACGAAAATCGACTCCGCCAAATACCATTAACTGCATTCCTTTGTACGGGCACAAATACTACATCGGCGGCTACTGCCGGTTCTTCTAGTACTGCGTATTTTATTTGCACACTGTGGACACTAAATTATTTTTGTGTATTCGAAGCAGCGTAAGAGTCCCACAAACAAGACTTTCTCATGACATAGCTGCAGAGGAAATACATATTTCTTACTAATATCTTCACCTTAAGAAATAACAAAACTTTCAAAAACACGTTATTTCAGTTTGTTGTCTAAAATACTTCATATTCATGTATAAAGGCAAAAGAAGTTTAGAAGCATGTTCGCAGTCCATGAAACCAGCCATATATTTCTTTTTACGGAAAATATGGTGCAGATAAAAAGGCACAAAAGAGCAACTAAATGACCTTCATTTAGTTGCTCCTTGCGGAAAACTGCTGACCTCAGCAGTTACACAGAAATGACGGGCGCAGCTACATTTGAACTAACCAACTTAAGGTCACGTTATCAGCGATTTTGATTTATGACCGTTCAGAACGTTCCGTCACCGCTCTGACGCATGACTGGCGACGCAGTCCGATTTATATTTCTGCCACGCTGAATTCCGTGACCTAGTAAAAAGTTTTTTTAAGTCTTTTTAGATCTTGGAATGACGTCTCTGCCATGTCAAGGGCGGCTGCTGCTACCAGATAATAGCTAAGTCATTGAAGCCGATAGATCCCTGGAAATATGCCAATCGTGAAGTAGTTAAATCGTACATGGCTTGTTACTTACCGAAAGTCCTGAAAATTTGAACGTTTCCATAGGCTCCGATACTTTGTACTTCGCAAGCAATTCGGAACGGGTTTTCAGCCAACTAATGGTATCGCTCGCTTGCATGAGATGTCAGGCTAGGTGCGCCGAAACTATTTTCTCAGAACATTTTTTTAAAGATGCCCTCTGTGATTACTCATTCGTGAAAAACGACGCTTTCCCGTAAAAAACGCGCATATTTGCAGCGGCAGCCACTAGATGCGCTGTTGGTGATGTCCCTAATCAAGTCCCGGCAATACGAGATTATTATTTTCCTGCAACAATTATGTCCGCGCAACAGAGACTAGTAAAAGGCGATTGAAGGCTTGGTGACAGAAAAGTCGCAAGCAACGGAGGCGTACATAAACAAAGTTCTCAATAATGGTGCGAAAAGTTTGATGCTGGGAATCGGTTTGCCCAAAATAAAAAAGGTACGTGTGATATCAGGCAAAATGAGAAAAAGGGAATGTTCATAGCATACACATACATACATACATACATACATACATACATACATACATACATACATACATACATACATACATACATACATACATACATACATACATACATACATACTGTTAGGAACGGCCTGCAGAGATGCCGACATTCAACGTTTTCTGAGCCAGCTGCAGCTGCGAGCGTGGCGAGTTACCCCGAAGAGACCATAAAAGCCTTCAACACCCGCCGCGGTGACTCGTTTCATAGGGACCGCGAGGTGCCGCGTCAACAACCCCTCGGCGCCACATGACTAAACGCGATCGGCGGACAAACTATTGTTAGTGAAATCGCCAACGCCTTCACGGTTCGACTGAAGCAGGGGGATTTCCTGGAAGGAGATGCCTTGCGGTGCTTACTCACGGGCCTTTGAAGACGCCAGGCAATGGACAGAGGCGGAGGCAACTGTGCGAGGCCCGCTCGGGGATTGAGAGGCGTCTGCTCGGGGCAAGCCACGTGTCAGCGAGAACCCGCTCAACTCGGGTTCTGAGAACCCAAAGTGTCTACGTGTGTGCGTGAGCCCTCCTTCTCCAAAAAGGCTGGTCGACTGCGATGACGTCGAACGGTTCTCTCACCTAGAGATCTAGGGAACACGGAGTGATATAAGCGGCGGTTTTTCGCTGCTAGGGTGTGCTCGTGTTCGTACTCGTGAGCTGTGTGCTCGTAAGCTGTATGCTGTATGCTCGTCTTGCGTGCTGGGAGTCACGCTAGACTGTATAAATATATCACTTGTTTAAAATGTAAATACTGTAAATAAACCCTGTTCACCTAGTTCCTCCCAAGTTCCTCTCTACGACTTTCAACCCTTACAAATGGTGGCAGCGGCGAGATCGTCCGACAACTCCTACAACTGGTAACAGCGGTGGGATCGTCCGACAACTCTGACAATACATACATACATACATACATACATACATACATACATACATACATACATACATACATACATACATACATACATACATACATACATACATACATACATACATACATAAATACATACATACACAATACACACACCCTAATTCCTGGACTTGTATCGCAGGCGAAGCAAAAATTTCTGGGACAGATTACAATGTCTGAAGTACGGGTTACAGATATAAAAAGTCTAACGGCCTCTAGCTGTTGGTTTAACTAGAACCAGGGAGAGATAGAGAAAACAAGCACAAGAAAGGCAGGGATGCACGGGAACCAGTCGAGTGTTCGGTAAATTATGGTAGTTGGAACGAATCGCGTTATCCGCTTAATGCTGAGCTGTTCTTCCTAAATAAGTAAATATCTCAAAACAACGAAAACTCATGTTTCAGATATATTGCTCGGTTCACATGAATATTTTGCTCGTTCACGATAGAATATAGGCAACGGTATTTTATCGGGAACCAGTGTAAAAACGCACGAACACTTTACTTATGCTCCGTTTCATACATCAGGTGCAACACTGTGGAGGCTAGTGACACTTTTTGAAGTTGCCGCGTTCACGCTTAGATATAGTTCGGTGTCTTTTGACCGTATTTTGTGAAAATGTTCTTTATATAGAGTCAGTTCTGAATTAAAATTAGAATTTACCCATAGAAGCAGACAAACCGTTTGCTTATTTCGCTGCTAACATGCTGTTTTACATCAATTTGCTTTTCGTTGTTTTTTATTTGCATCATGTCGCGGCAGCCTCACGTGCAGGCTTACGCGAGCAAACGCCGCTGGCCCCCAGCGAAGCATAGACGGAACGCGCGCAGTGATAAAATTTGGATGCTGCACTACGTGCGTAGCTTCCACAGTGTTGCACCGGATGTATGAAACGGAGTATAAGCACTACAATGTCTGGCGGTATGTTCAACGTGCCCTGTACTATCAGTAAAGTCAAAAGAATTTAGCTTTTTCTCCCTTCTCGTAATGCTTACAGCCAATATTTAACTAATGCATATTCTTTGAGACGGTGATTGCGTTCTCTTTGTGATAAACACTCAACATGTCTTAATAATCCCATATTTATTTACTTTGTAATAACGAAGAGTCACCAGAAGATGAACAAAGCAACATATCACCGCTTTTGCTGTTTGTCAACCGAGTGCGCAGCACCATGAAATAAAGTTGTGCAGCATTGACACATGTTTCAACAGGTCATCATACTCCGTGACTGAAGGAGAGAAATGAGTTTAGCCTCTGCAGCTATGCCGACTTGACGTTCACTTCGCCTTCTGTTACATTTACATATCCATTGTCGTTTCCATTCGCTTTTTTTCTTCAATTAGCAACGCTTCCTGGCAACGTCCCAGAAAAGAAAAAAAACATGATTTCTTCTCTTTCTCGTTCTTTTTCTTTTCGTCTTTCTGTTCGAAAATTACGAGTGCCTGAAGCAAAAGCAAATGCGTGACCTCAATTGCGGGTGATTGTCGACATTCTACGTCTGTGTATTCGATATATATATATATATATATATATATATATATATATATATATATATATATATATGTGTGTGTGTGTGTGTGTGTGTGCGTGCGCGCACACGCGCACGCCCACACGCACACCTCTCTCTCTCTCTGTCTCTCTCTCTCTCTCTCTCTCTCTCTATATATATATATATATATATATATATATATGCGTGCGCGTGTCCGGTAATGACTTCTATCTGCTGATAAATTGCATATGTCCAGCCCTTACGGAGGTCCTCGGTGTCGGGCTGAATGTTTTGTGGGGGCCGTTGTTTGCCTTCGCATTGACCGAACGCCGCTAAGTATAGGTACAGGCATATCATATCAATGCAGGGGGAACTTTTCGAATGACGCTTTTGCTAGATAGGCCTTTCTTTATCTCACTTTCTGTTTCATCTGACTAGAAGCGTGCTAAAAACGATTAAAGTCGCGATTCCATAGCTAAATATATTCTGCTGAAATAGCCAATCCACTAATAAAAGTTCCGTATTAGCAACAGACAATGACGGCAAGAAATATTGCCGGCACTACCCTTTTTTAAACGAGAGGTTGCCGTCTCTGTCGTTCTCACATCCCGTATGAACAGTAAGCTTTTGAATAAAATGTTCGAATGACAGCTTTAACAACAAGAAAACAACATGAGGACTCGTGACCTTCCCATTATGGACACTGCCACTAATCTTCCTTTCGTTTACTGACAGGTCAATTCAGTGGAACTGTCATATCGATTTTATGGTCACCTGCCTCTGAACCGTTGTGCGTATACGGTAAATACGTTTGTAGCCGCAGGCGTGCCGGATTGCGCTCTATCTGAGTGCTCGCACAACACTTGCTTTTACTTCAGATTTTATCGGGCTAATGATCAGAATAATTTTATCAGATTTCTAGCAACAACCAGAGGATGTCACACAAATTATGTTCGAATGGATAGACCCAAACTGCAATTGAACAAGAAGATATCAGGTTTTGTGCCTTCCATTTTAGAAACAAGATGAAATTAAATTATACTTGGTGCTATACGTCATGTACAGGGTGTGCGTGCTAACGTTAGTCAAGCTCTCAAAAAGAAAATATAGAATATACGAGCACACAACCAATGGTGTTCTGTCAAAAGTGACGTGCCGCACCAGGAGAATTTCTTTTTTCCTAATAGAACTATCGAGAACTATAGTAGATTATTTAAAGAACTGTTTAATTAGTGAATCTAGGACGCGAACTTTGATAGAAAAGCATTATTTGTCTTTTTTTAAACACCCAATTTAGTTGTTTGCAATGCCTCGCAAAATTATTTTTTCCGCGTTAGAAAGAAAACGCGCCAAATGTGAAAATAGCCGCGTGATCACGCATCCACGCGCCGTCACACCAGCGGTCCCAGGCTCTATACTCGCATCTGCTCGATGCCTGCCCCCGCTGCCACGCGAATGTGGCGAGGCATCGGTATCTACTCGGATCTGCTCAATGCCTGGCCCCGCTGCCACGCGAAAGTGGCGAGGCATCGGTATCTACTCGGATCTGCTCGATGCCTGGCCAACGCCACCTAGATAGCACAAGACCTGTTCACTCCGATCCATGACGTCACGATACCTGGCGCAAAATTTCCATTGACAAGGCTGGCGTGATGAAACCGGTGACGTTAAAATCACTGTTGCCTACTCGGGAGCATCCCCATTATATTCTATGGCAATCGGGCCAAGTAACATGACGTCGTGGATTGGAGTGAAAAGGCCTTGTGCTATGAAGTTGGCGTTGGCCTGGCTCGGCTGCCACGCGAAAGTAGCGAGGGATCGGTATGTACTCGGATCAGCTCAATGCCTGGCCCCGCTGCCACGCGAAAGTGGCGAGACATCGGTATCTACTCGGATCTGCTCGATGCCTGGCTCGGCTGCAACGCGAAAGTGGCGAGGCATCGGTATCTACTCGGATCTGCTCGATGCCTGGCTCGGCTGCCACGCGAAAGTGGCGAGGCATCGGTATCTACTCGGATCTGCTCGATGCCTGGCTCGGCTGCCACGCAAAAGTGGCGAGGCATCGACTCGGATCTGCTCAATGCCTGGCCCCGCTGCCACGCGAAAGTGGCGAGGCATCGGTATCTACTCGAATCTGCTCAATGCCTGGCCCCGCTGCCACGCGAAAGTGGCGAGGCATCGGTATCTACTCGGATCTGCTCAATGCCTGGCCCCGCAGCCACGCGAAAGTGGAGAGGCATCGGTATCTACTCGGGTCTGCTATATGCCTGGCTCGGCTGCCCCGCGAAAGTGGCGAGGCATCGGCATCGGCGTTGGTCACGGCGAACTGCGAGCTGGCTTTTCCTCGTGACCTGCAACGCCGACGCAGCGCACAGCGACATTGAGGAGAAGCGCAAAGCATTGAGCTGAGTTAGTTCTCCCGAGTAACACCTTGGAACGGCTGGTGTCACAGCACGCGGACGCGTAATTGTGCGGCTATTTTCATATTTGGAGCGTTTGCTTTATAACGTGGAAAAAAATATTAACGCGAGACTTGGCACACTGAAAACAACTGAATCGGATGTTTTAAAGCACAATTATTACTTTTCTATCAAAATACGCGTCCTCCATTTAGTAATTAATGTAATTACCGATACTTCAATTATACAAAAAATCTTTCTGGTGCGGTGTGTCAGTGCTGACAGAATACTATTGGTTGCGTCTTCGTATATTCTATATTCTATTTGTAAGAACTTGGCTGGCGTTAGCTGGGACGCCCTGTATTTTATGGCTTCCTTGTAAAGGCGTCAAACGAAGAGTGAACTGAATGCGTATGGATATGCCCAAGGGCTGTAGAATAATTTTATGGCACCAATCAGCCCTTATTTTGCTTATCAAAGCACGTGAAAAAATTCTTGTTGCTGCTCGTGACCTAAAGGCGGTCCACTGGATATATATGTTAGTCAATACGAGTGCAGCTTATTGTCTCGGTATGCATAATGCGAGGAAGTAAGGACAACTTACGTTATTTTGATTCAGTAGGCCAAGTTTTCTTTACAGTATTTAGCGTCATATATCGCTATCTGAGGGAAAGTTTTCTTTGCCTTGCGGTTCATAACACTATGGCACTAGCAAATTATGGCAGCACGCAATGTTTAACGTGTGCATGTGTCTGGTAATTACGGCATTTTGGCTTTTGAATCATATTACTTATGCACGTGTTCGAAAGCGTTATAAAACTGCTGAAGGCAATGCTTGTTTCCCAGTATCCTCTGAGAAATGCAACAGTCAACTACTTCATATTTGAGCGAATAATCTGATACCGAGTTTAATTTGACACCGAGTCTAAATTTGCAGATCATCCTAGTCATGTCAAAGCGTCATATGCGGGCAATTTTTCAAAATGAATGGCATAATTACAGACATTAAAAATTCTTAACACAGCTGCTGGAAATAAACAGCTTCACTGGAAATAGGGCTGTTATTCGGCTAGATAATTCAAGTGCACCGTGTATTTTTATTCCGAGCAGCCTACTTTAGCGACATCTGCTTATGTTCATTTCAACGTTAATTTACGCCGTTTATTAGTCTGTACACACAACCGTCGTATTTGTTACTGCATGGGCAGTGCTGCGAAACTTTCACTTAAGGGCACGCCCCAATAAACGTCTTAAGGCAGATGCTAGTAAACTATTCATAATGTGTCATACGCTAACTCAATGGCGCATTGTACGATATCACGTGATATAGGGGCCCTTCGTAAAGAGGGCATCGGACAGCGAGTATACTCTTACGCATGTTTCCATCAATTTTAATTGCTTAATGCTTCCGAAGTCTCCGTGTCGTATGGGTGGACATCATATCAACATCAGCGTAAACAGACGCATTGTTCCACCAGCCTTGGCGACATGGTGCCAGTTAAGGCGCTCGTGTCATTATCGATACCGACTACGCTGAATGGGAAACACAGTGAACGCAGGGGCATATGCAAATAGGCGCAGGCCAGTGGACCGATGGCTCGCTAATCACTTACCTAAATGTCGTTGCTATCGGTGGCCTTTGCACACGCCCGTTTAGGCAGACAAGAGCCAAACTCCGGAGGCAAATAGTGTGCGTTTCTTTGCCACTATATCGCGTAATTCGTGCGAGCAGCATAGAACGTCTAAGCCGGCTCGTTGGCCAACGAGGAAGAATATTCTAATAGGCAAGCGAAGGGCACAGAGTCGGCAACGGTACGACGAAACGGGAAACGAGATCGCAACGACCGGCGTTGTGTAAACACACACTGCCCTGTTGGCGCTCAGAATAGGCGCTGACCTTCTCGAATACATCGACACGCCATATCTTTAATGCCACAGCATTACCGTATATACACCCCAGTAGGCAAAAATCCGTCGGCGTAGTCGGCGTGACCGACAGACGGTACAAAAAATCGCCGACGGCTCAAAGAATAAAAACAAGTCGCAAAATGATCGGATTGACGTCAAATTTGTCATGGAGGTTCTTGTAAACAAAGCAAATTAATGGCTCTGAAAATTAATTTTGGTAATCTTCGGCCCGGGTGGGACTCGAACTCGGGCCTGCGGCGCGCGACAAGAGCACGCTTCCCCGACGCCACGGGGCTTTTTTGTTTATTCTTGCGTTTCTTTTTTGTTTTCTTTTTATTATTTTTACAGCTTCCTTTTATTTTTTAGACATAGCAGGCACCATGCACTGAAGCGTTCTTCTTTTACAGTTTTTCTAACACACACACACACACACACACACACACACACACACACACACACACACACACACACACACACACACACACACACACACACACACACACACACACACACACACACACACACACGCGCGCGCGCGCACGCACGCACACACACACACACACACACACACACACAGAGAGAGAGAGAATCGCACATCTATATAAGTACTCGTCCTTGCTGCAGGTGCTTCTGCCACACCTGCCATCTCTTGCTAAACTCATCTTCGCCGCCCAGCAGCAAACTTGTATACGCAAAAGCATCATAAAAGTGCGTCCACGCAGGTTTCGCGTTTTCTAGAGCTAGGACACAGCCAGTTAGTGATCTCCAAATTGCATACAAACCTAGCAACAACGGGGTTTCAACACTGCTGTTATTCTTGTCCTCTTCCAGTGTCAGAAATTTTACGTCATCCCAGTTTGGGTATATCTGCACGTCAAATACAATTCGTATGTTGACCCAAAAGTGTACTGCGTTTGTACAAAACTAAAATACGTGCTGCAACAATTCTGGATAGGGGCAGAGCAGGCAGTCCGTTGACCACGGCACAAAAAAGAAACCATTGTTACGTAACCATGTTTTTACAGGTAAAACTTCGACATGTAACGTCAGACTCCAGCTGGCTTCCAGCTCGAGACCGATATAGTGGTGGTGGGAATAGCACATCTATAGTGTTCCAGTAGAGGCTCTTCCGTTTTACACTTTTTAGGTGCTCTTGAGAAAAACACTGCTGGAAGAAGTGAGCTGCCTGCTCTACTTCCCTGTAGAATCTTAGGGTGCGGGCTCGTGGGACTCCCTGTGCAACATCGAACGACTCACCTAAGTGCCTCCCTCCTAATTGTTTTTAAGAATGACGTATAATATGATGGGTGTGGTTTTTGAAAAAGAGGTGCCTGTGAACTTTGAGTTTTACCGTTACGTTTACCAGCCCTAAGCCTCCTTTTCCCTTACTTTTAAGAATAAATTACTGCGCTTCATGCGCTCAAACCGTGACTCCCAAATATATGTTGCGCAAAATATATGCACTCGTTTACCTGAGCCGGCAAGCAGGGCATCACCTGCTATGAGTACCGTATAGCTGGAAAGAACACAGTGTTACACACAAAGGCTCTATTCATAAGCGGGACCGTTCTAACGTGCCACTGTTGCACTTTTGCCGCGAGAGTACCACTTCTAATTGTAGTTTGTCTATTCTGTAGGTTGGCAGTATCAAAACACACACCGAGGTAGCTGACGATTTCAGACGTCCACTTCACCTCTAGAAAGGTGGTTGGTTTTAAGTCCCATGCACCTAGGCATGCAATCACGCACTTTTCTCAATTCACTTTAGCACCAGAAACTTTACAGAAGTCCATGAAATGCTGCACTCCTTGGCATATTTCCTCTTTAGAGGCACCCAAAGTTAATCCCGAGACCTCCACTATACTTCATCTTTGGTTAAAACACGTTGGCGGGCTAGTTGGCTAGAATCCATGATAGAGCGTACAAGCGCGACTGAACGCGGACGTAGAAAGAAACAGATACACAGAGACAGCGCTGTCACTGTGTATCTGTTTCTTTCTGCGTCCTCGTTCACTCGCATTTATACCCAATATCATGGGTATACTGCCTCCCTAAGAATACGCTCTGCAGTTTCGGAACGTTAAGCCCCATAATTTAAAGCGCTCGAACTCGGCCCTCTGGCGTCCGACGCGTGAACGTCTTCCAGCGTCCCCGCGTCCTGAACGCCGCTGAACATTCGTCGTATGTGTGCGCATATTCAGAAGTTTTGGATAAGCAATTGACTATTGTCCCATTCTATTTGGGTTTTTTTTAATCATATAGTCGCTGTTGGTAAATACGGATATTTTTCGAATAGCTTTCAAACATTTTAAAGCATCAAGTGTGCACGATCAAACATAACATTGCATTAAAAGTGGGACACGTTCTATCATAGTGTCACAGTAAACCTGAAGCACGAGAAGTTACGCAGCCGGATTGGACCACGACATAGAGAAGCTAGTACAAAGCTGCCAGCAATGTGTGCAGGCCAACGGGACAGGTTCCTTTAAGCTGGCCGAAGAACAACAAACTTTGGTCTCGCCTGCATGTCGACTATGCAGGTCCGGTTGAAGGTCGCGTGATCTTGGTGGTAATTAATGCGGAAACGAAATGTATGGAAGTAGTACCCCTCAAAACAGCAAGTACAGAAACCACAGTGGAAGTTCTGCGGGAGATCTTCGCGTGTTTTCGCCTGCCACACACAGTCGTTTCCGACAATGGGCTACGATTTAACAGTGCAATTACCGAAAGATTCTTCAAAGTTAACCATGTGCGTCATGTTAACTCCGCTCCATATTACCCTCAGTCAAACGTCAGCGCTGTGCGCGCCATCAAGGAGGGAATCAAGAAAATTAAAGCCGGAAGTCTACTCAGTCGGATTAACAAGTTCTTGCTGCGTTACAGGACGACGTCAACTCGAGAAGGGAAATTGACCTCCGAGATGTGGCTCGGTTTTCAACCAAGGATCCGTCTAAGTGCACATTTTCCAGAGGAGGAGGTGGCACCACGGGATTCCACGGTGAGCACACGCCCGGCACCGACGCCGCAGTTGCTTCCTCCGGGAGCACCTGTTTGGCCACGCCAGTACAATCAAGCCGGCCAGACATGGCTACCCGGCACAGTGACGTCAACAAGAGGTAGGCGCTTGGTTATGGAGGACACCACTGAAGGAGTGCAGTGCCGTGACGTGAACCAAGTGTGACCATGAAACGCAATGGCAGATTTAAAACAGGAACTCGGCACAACTCGGCCTTCAGATCACCACACCTCGCAAAGTGATAGACCCTCAGACGACCAAGCCTCGCAGCGGGACCAACCCCCAGCAGGAGAAGACACCGAACCGCCATCAGACTTGGTACAGTCTGCTTGGTACAACCCGGTCTCCCAATGGGACAACCTCAAGAGAACAGACAGTCTCGAAACTTCCCAGGCATTCTACGCGCACAAGAAGACCTCTCGTTAGACTAGGCTTCTAAGGGAAAGGAAGTGCCGTGTCGCGTTATTGGAAGCCCGTTCATCGCACGAAGTGCGCATGCTCGACCAAATGCGCATGGCATAAAAGCAGCCACGCTATCTACAATAAAGCATTATTTGGCTTGTGCCTACTGCGTGTGTTACCACTCACGCTACTACACAATCACGCTACGTTGCTCAAGGAGCAATACTTTTCTGTAAACTACGATCAGTTACACTGTCCTAAAAGTTCTGGGTATGCAGACAAACTGTTTATTTGTGCCTAAGGCTCCATTTCTGTTTTTAGTAAACAACGCTTGATAACATGCGACGTAATGGCAAGAACTTGCCTTCATTGTGGATACGAGGGTGTGTAGTACATCGCTGTATAATAATGGTGAAAACGGCTGTTCTTTATCCCAGAACTTGTATTCAGAACATACTCGATTTGATTTGATTCGATTCGCTTGTCGTCGTATTCCATTCGGGCTAAATATTTTATGTATATTTCGCACATCCCTGCAGTGTTCGTTGGAGGACGCGCGCGAAGTTGTTGAAGACGCGCTCAAAGAGCGCGCGAAATACGCCGTGCGGCAGACTCCCGAACTACTGGCGCTGCTCTCAGTTCGCTCGCTGGGCCCGGAGAGGCAGCGCAGAGCATCCGCGGCGTGGGCGACGCCGGCCGCATAGCGGGAGCCAAGGCGAGGGTGGTACCGGGTGGTACGTGTCTTCGTCCACGCCTTGGGAGGTGCTGTCGCGCCGCCGCGGCCCCCACCGCTGAGCGGCAGAGCGAGCCAATTCGGTCGGCTAAGCAACGTTACACGTAGAAGGAAGAAGCCACGCAGCCATTCCAACCTCGCTGTGATGGCGAGCGCTGCGTAGCACACTGCTGCGCGTACGAAGCAACGGTGTTGTGCACACGATAGCGAGCAGTAATATCGCGTCGCCGGCTTCGGGCGGCCGAGAAGTGAAACTGGTGCTGTAGGCTGCTGGATGGCGCACGTGCAACGATGTTACTGCTTGAAGCTTGCGTGGTGCCCGTGATGGCTTTGCTTCTCCCGGGGAGCTGATGCGTCGGGAGCAGCGGATCGACCAGCTCGGGCCTTCTTCGTCGTCGTCGGCGGCGGTGGCGTCCTCTTCCGAGCGGAGGCAGGGCATCGCCGGAGCCCGTCGTGGTGACGCCGGACTTCATGCCGCCGCTGGGCGCTTCGCAGCGAGGACGGCTCAAAGGTGAGGGAATCCTGAGCACGGTTTCTGAGCGACTGGGCGGAGCGCCGCTCCAACTGAGCTTATGGCACACAAGTGTGATGGTCTTGCTTTTCCTAAAACATTTCCAAGCTGGATGCGGTGTGAAAAATAATATAGAAGGCGCGCCTATACGGTTTGGTTTTCGCCGCTCCTTCAACGAAAACAAACGAACCGAGGCCGGCGGGTCAGCGTTCCCACGCAGTGCGAGTGGAGGCGTGCGTTTGTTTGCCGTAAGCACATGCTTGTTCGTGTCAGTTATCGCATGCGCCTCCCGTTTCCTTTTCATGCTTCTCCGTTCTCTGCACACAAGCGTCACCATTGGTGCCTTCCAAGTCGTTAAATTTTTGCGCGATAGTGTTAAGGGCCCCGTGTCTCAGAAAATCCGGCGTCGGCGTTCCGTGTCCAGCGTCGACCGTTCTTTCGGCAAAGATCATTTCGAAGCACGCATACCCAACCACTCTTCTATCACCGAAATTGCTCATACCTTGTCTCTCATTCTTTAGAATGTTATTCCTCGGAATGTTGAGAATGACAGCCCACTAACAAATGTCATGTAAAAAAAAAAAGCACCGACAGCAGATACCTTTTATGTTAGATCTTCTCAGACTGAAATATTAAAAGTGCGAAACAGTAACAGGAAATCGGACGACGCAAGAGGCCGTATTTCTACCAGAAAGTTCGCCTTCGAGCGTAGCGTTCGCCGCCAGCGTTTCCCGGTAAGCATTATACGGTTACTTAAGTTACACTTGCCATGAGGCGTGAAAAGCAGTCAGGGACTCCGGGTCCTTTGAATGCTATCGCGTTTCACTCTTAAAGGCGAAGCCTAAGCGTCCTCCAAATTTTTTTACAGCCCCTGTCTATTCCTGCAAACGTTAGAGGCGTTCCTTTCTTTTCTCGTTATTTTCTCTAGCAGTTATAACGCGGCATGTGCGCTCTAGATTACGTCGCTTGGTCTCTGTGCCTTCTATTTATCTGAAGAATCACCGCTACAGTGGTAGACCTTCACATCCCCGCCAGCTCTACCGTTTTTCTTTTACTTCTTTTTTTTTTTGGCTCTACATAAGCGTCAACTGGATCTCGGAGGCTGTTGAACCGGTGCCTGCTTACATAATCTTCAGTCTGGCGCCGATCCAGAATTTTTTTTTCATCCCTTGATTCTGTTCTTGAACGCCAGAGGAAACTCCTATGCATTCAGGATGCGAATAACCTCATCGCGTTGGCCGCGGCTATGCGTGGTGAACCAGCATGTTAAGAAAGACCGATCAGATTAATAGTAAAGTTTTCCTCTCTGAGCTACAAGCGTGTAACTCAATTCGTGCCCTCACTCTAAATATAAATAATTCTTAATCTCGTTCCAGTTGTTCCAAAGCTATAAGAGGGGCGTTTTTGCAAATATTTTCTAGTTGCTTATACGAAACCGTGCTCCAGATAAAATCGCAGAATGTAAGAGCGATTGTCCATGTTTAAATTCGTATGAATGGATGGATGGAAAAGCTTTATTGACAGCCTTGAAATACGCGATTATCGGGCAGAGGACCGCTAGGACTGTGTTCCAGTAAATTAGTCACTGATATCAGAAACAGTGTTCCACATATTTGTGCCCATTATTTCGACCATTCTTCGATAAACCTGTAACTAAAACCACAATTATGTGGCACGTCGTCCCAGATAATAATATATGAATACTCGTTAGCTCGGTTTCAAGACGGGACAAGAGATGACACAAAACAGGGGCGGTGCCAATACTGCTTCCGCCATTTTTGCGGCATTATAATTTCGAATATCGCTTACTTTCGAATATCGCCTTCTTGTTTATCGGCTTTGAAAGTTCAGCGACTATCTGATCTCTGGAGTTAGACACTTTCATTTTAGCTGTCCCACATGTTCCAATGACAGGCATGTGGAAGAATGCTTCACATAATAGACACAGGTATGCGGAACGATGTTCTGGATAACAGTGGCTGTTTCACTTGAACGTAGTTTCACATATCTATTATGTCAATTCAAAAAGTTGGCATCATCATCAGCTTATTTTTGTTGCCACTGCAGGACGAATGCCTCTCCCAGCGATCTCCAATTACCCTGTCTGGCACTAGCTGATTCCAACTGGCGCTTGCAAATTTTCCAATTTCATCAACTCTAATGGTCCACTGGTTATCTGCCTTACGCATTAGATGGCCTGCGAAGCTCCAATTTTTTCTCTTAATTTGAACTAAAATACTGGCTATCCCCGTTTGCTCTCTGATTCACCACCACTCTCTTTTTATCTCTTGACGTTGCGTCTAACATCTTTTGTTCCATCGCTTTGCGCGTTCCTTAACTCGTTCTTGAGCTTCTTTGTTAACCTTCAGGTTTCTGCCCCATATGTTAGCAACGGTAAAATGCATTGATTGTACATTATTCTCTGAAAGACAGTGGTAAGCTCCCCTAGTCACGATTTGGTAACGCCTGCGGTACGCACTCTAGCACATTTTTATTCTGCTGTAACTTTGCTTCCCATGATCAAGGTCCCCTGTGAGTAACTGACTTGCATAAATATACTCCTGCACTGATTCTAGAGAATCACTGACGATTATGAATTCTTGCTGCCTCGCCAAGTTATTGAACTAATATTAGCTTTGTCTTCTGCATGTTAATCTTCAAACCTACTCTACCTTCTATGTTGAGGTCCTCACTCGTTTTTTTGCAATTCATCCCCGGTGTTACTGAACAGGCAATGTCATGTACAAACAGAAGGTTGTTGAGATATTCGTCGTTGATCCTCGCTCCTAAGCCTTCCCAGTCTAATAGTTGAATACTTCTAAGCATGCAGTGAATAGCATTGGGGAAATTGTCTCCTTGCCTGACTCCTTTTCTGACAGGTAACTTTCTACTTGTTGAGAAGCAAGGTTGCTGTGGAATGATTGTAGATATTTCCAAACATATTCACGTATATCTCTTGTACTCCTTCATTACGCAATGCCTCCATGACTTCTGGTGTCTCTTATGATTACGATGAAGGCGCCAAATAAAACGACGGATGAAGGACGAGGACATGGGACAACCACGTAGGCGCACTAACAACTGAGCGTTTTATTTCTTGACACAGGAATAAATAGCTGCTGCCAAGAGTAAAAACATCAAGAAAGAACAGTGCCGTCATCAGCATCACGCAACGAAAACACGATACAGAACAGCTTCTTAAGCGCCGCTCCCAAGATACGCCAGTTCCTTTGTTGATAGAGAAACTGAGGGTTCACTGATACGAACATCACCGCGCTTCTTGATCTCAAACGATTCCAATATCTCCCTTGTCAGTTGATCATCTGCTCTGTTCAAACACGGGTTCTATCAAAATCTGGAGAGCCTCACAATGAGCACTAATGTCACTTGAGAGCTGATTTTCCATCTTATATCGATGCTCATACAATCTGTCATTCAGACATCTGTCAGTTTGGCCAACATATGATGAACCACACGACAAACGAACAGAATAAGCTACCTTCTTTACACAGCCGACATGCTTCTACCCATTTTTTTTATTGCGCACACCTGTTTATTTTCCTGATGTCCTGCATGATGTCCTCCTGATGTCCTGCAAGTAGGACTGATGTCTTACAGTACTTTTGGAAAATGTAGAATGTGGCCTCTTTACTGGTAAGCAAGCAAGATTATGTGAGGGAATGCGAGTAAGGTGTCGGATGTGTGCTCTCAGGACATGTGTAGCAATGCAGACTGTCAAAGGAGCGTCTCTGGCGATGGCCCCTGTCACAATCGATGAAGTAGTTTTTGGGAGACCAAGACAAGTTCTGAGTGCTTGGGCTTGCGCACTCTGGAGTCTGCGGATATTTGTAGCGCAAGTATTTTCTAGTACAGGTAAGTTGTACCGCAGGAAGCCCAAAAATAGTGCTTTATATAGTTGCAACATCGATGGTACAATCGGGCACCAGGACTTCCCTCCGAGAAGTGCTAGAAGGCCCACAATGGCGGCCACACGCTTTGTCATGTACGAGACGTGAGGGCTCCAAGACAAGTCTCTATCAATTATGACACCAAGAAGTCGGTGCGTTCGCCTATATGGTACGTTTTGGTCACTGATCCGCAAAGCATATGGGGCCATCGCTTTGCGAGTTAAAGCTACGAGTGCACACTTCTCCGGTGAAAGTTCCAGGTTTTGCGTTCTTAGGTATGTTGAAACGGCCGTTGGAGCCTTCTCAAGTCGTGCGTGGACTTGGAGACGTGTCACTCCTGAAGCCCATATGCAGATGTTGTCTGCATGTACGTAGAGCTTTACGGTTTGCTGGTAACGAATCGGCGAGACCAATGGGCATCAGGTTGAAAAGGACAGGGGCCCAAAAAGGGTAGGGAATTGTCTCCAAAACCTGCCGGTAAATCCGTAATGTGCGTTCTCGTTCCCTATACTGTCTTGTGCACAACAGCAATCATAAATGAGACCCGTAGCAGAGCGCGCGCGTCCCACAAACTTTCTGCACGCCTCCTGCGGTCTCCTCTATGTCTATCCATCACGACATGGATTAAGCAGCCGCATTATTGGATTCAAATACCCACCATAGTGCTCGCCATTATCGGCGCCACGGTATACGAATAAAACACGTTGATGGGGCCCGTCGTTGCGTGATTAATTACCAGAATTGCGGAGTAGTGTTATTGTAACCACAATAATGAATATAACTTTCTGGAAGATCGCTTTTTATTTGCGCAGGTGCTGTACACCTGTATATATTTGGTCATCATTTTTGGGTATTCTGGAATTTCTAAAATTCGCCTGTGGCAGGTAGCATAATTCTTGTTGTTGGATTATTCGAAGAGGTGGACATTACTATCACGAGAGATCAAAACACATTCAAATAATTAAAATCACTCACTAATTGACTTAATTGTTTTACGGCAGTTATTGCAATTTGCGAATTGTAGCCGGTGAGTTTGCAACACGTATCCCCCTTAAGTGAAGCTCCAGGAGGACACCAGTTTCGAGATATTTCCACCAAAGTGTGTGGGACGAAATAGACGTTCTAATTACCTTTTTGCTTCAGTACATGAAATACAGTTTCGTTAAAAAAGTAAGTGCAACAACAGTGCATTTTTACGGCGAATTTGAGGGCGCCTATCTCCACACAGGTGCCATTCCGGAGATTAATTACAAGTGGATGCACCTTGGAGACTCACCGCCTACAATGCGTAAATTCCAATACGCGCCCTAAAGTAAATAATTATAAGGGCAATTGGTGATCTTTTTTTTTTTTTTTTTTTACATAGCTGAATATGTGTTTTGATTCCTCGTGAAAGTAATGTCCGCCTCTGTGAATAATTCAGCTCAAGGACTAGGACTATGTTATCTGCGACAGGCGACTTTCAAAAAATTCCGGAAAGCTTAAAAATGATCACCCCGTATGGTCGTGTTCATCCAAAAATATACGAGTTGGAAGTGTGCGACTGCCACGTTGCCTCTCGCCTTTTGCTGTATCACAATTCTGGTAATATAGCCACGGTGTGCTATTTTTTGTTTAGTGCAAAAGCGTTCACCTAGGTGGTTCGTTTCAGAGCTTCGTGTGCAGTCAGAGCCAAAAGTTTACGCACCATGGCATCTGAGAACAAGCTGAACATTTGCCACAACCTGTGCGCGGCGTAGCCTGGTGTTCGCGTTTTCAGGCTGTACTTGCACATGCACACAACATGCGGCTATGCAGTTTCACTGGCTACAGTCAATCTGCTGGAAAATTCTACGTTTTCTCAAATCACGCGATCCGTTAAAAGTCTGACGCCCTTTGTACGTAGTCTGTACGGTCCTCACGCCACCATGGGGTTCCGAGGTTTTTCATAATTTATATTGTTTGCGAATCGCAAACGTAAAAGCTGCCTGCGCCAAGTGACAGAATATGAAAGGAGCAAACTGAAGCATGCTAGGAGCGTCGAAGTTCGGTTAATGTACGCAATCTTAGAGTGTCTCAGCCGCGTTTCTAAACTTGAGAAGCAAAAGAAGTACCATTTGTTTCATAGCATTTTAGAAAGTTGAGCACGCGAAGAACGATGAAGATTTCGTATTGATGTTTACAAGTCGGGTCTATAGTGTAGGTGTATACGCAGCAGTACGCCAGTAGAAAGGCGAAGGCACGCATTTCACTGGCCCCGGCTGCCGCAATCTGTTCCTGTTTACTGACTCGACTGATGAATGCCAGCACAAACAATTGGCACACACGCACACACATAGCTTCATGTCCTTCTGCCTGTGGGAAAAAAAAATACAAAATGCGTGGGCCGTGGAGCAAAATTGATTGCAATCTGCTCGTGTTTTCCGTATGCCATTTCTGCTCGCGGCGCATGCGACACGTGATTTGAATACCGCTATACTTTGATGTTTGCCATCTGTGATCATTCCTAATATATATATATATATATATATATATATATATATATATATATAGTGTGTGTGTACGTGTGTGCGCGCGCTATTGGAGTCTTTCTGTTGTCACTGCGTGCAGAGTATTTATAAGCCAGCCCCTGCTGCACAGTGCGCTTACAGCATGACAGGCGATCATCTATAGCACGCTAAGATCTGCTAGATGATGAGTTTGCATCTCTCTTTGTCGCGTTCAGCATAATGTTGCGGTTGTTCCTGGCTTTCTCAGTGCAGTAATCTCGCGCTCCATTTCGTTATATCACGAATTTCTCAAATGGTGAAAGCTCGCAACTCTCCTTGAATCGCTGAACTTACGCAGTAAGCTTTTTAAGTACTGAAGCAGGGTATTCGATTATTCCTTACTAAGGATAGCGCGATGAGGAATGGACGAGAAAGGTGACAGGACGCAAGCGCAGTGCGATCGTGTAGTGTTTCCTTCTCGTTTTATTTTTTTTTATGTAGAATACCTCACAGGCTGATTTCACGGAATTGAGTAAGCAGCGGGCGGGGAGGGGGGGGGCGGAGTGTTGTAGCAGGAGTAATCAATGTAAATAATTATACACGCTGTCACAAGTTAAGTAAAACAATAAAAAAGTGTCGCGCTATTCTTCGTCAAAACGTTTTAACCTCTCGTGTAGCGGTTGTCCCGACTTCTGCACTATACCGATTCGCGTCTTCTAAGTCGGGACAGAGCGATTTCCGCGAGAGCACACCACCTTTCGGTATCGATGTACAGATGTCGCAAGACAGCACGTCACACGTGCTGTCGTCTTTTGTTCGTGAAATGATGTTCTACGCTGCTATCGATCTCCATCCGTTCAAGTTCACAAATTTTCAGGTTGGCTCGGGCGACACGGACTGTCCCACATGCACTGAGAGGACGTGAAGATAGGTCGACCCCTTTATTTCGTCTTTTTACACTCCACGTCTGTTGTTGTGCAACGACCGTTCGCGTAGGTGTTGCAAAAACTGTCCGAGGTGGTGGAAAATCTCTCCGGAGCCTTCAAGTATGTCGTCCCTTATAACACGTGTCTTTGGGTCATTAGGCACCGATGATTAGCTTTTTTTTCATTTCGCTCTGGAATCTGCATTCCGTGCGAATATCGTTCGCCTAAAATACTCGGCTCGAAACGCATCAGTGCTTAATATTCGGTCCATGGACGCGTGGTATGTAAGGACCCTTTCCTCCACTTCACCTTTGTTTTTTCTTATCGCCGTCGCAGTCAGTGGCCGATACAGACGATAACTGAGGTTTCGCGTTAGGCCAGTCAGTGATGAAGGGCGAAAAGAATTGTTACGTAATGCGAGCCCCCTCCCTTATTTTTCTTATTTTTAACGAGTATAAGAGAGATTTAGCCGCCTTATAAAGGTGACGGCTACTCCATATCACGTATTGGTAATAAATATATACGAATAAATCTCAGAAGCTAGGAAAATCAAGAGTGGAGTAAGCCATAGAGTGTACACGCATTATAGATTAAAGATAATTATATTCGCGCGAGCGTCAATGCAGTTTTCTACACGCGCCAAGATGCGCTCGAATAAATTGGAAAATCCCCCTGTAGCTGCACTGAGGTTTACGCTCGCTTTTCCTGCGCGGAAAACATCACACTTGCAGGTCGGGAAAGTTGCGACTAACGTCTGCGAAGGCATCACCGACACCCAAGCCACTCTAAGCACAGTTCGTGCCATTCCATGTGCCTTTACGCCGTCATCTTTCCCCGCACGCCGCACGGGCCCTTCTTATTGGTAACGTGAATTTCTGCAATATTTAATTCTCGATAAAAGCGTCACCGCGTTTTTTTTCTTTCCTTTCTTTTTCTGTTTCATCCTTTCTGTCTTTAATGGGCGCCGCGAAGGCGGCAACGACCTACTCCGTTTCCCTTAAATTGCGCTGTGCCCTCGCTTGGCGATATTATACCAAGGAAGTACGATAGTAGCAGTTAGCGGATGCACGCGAGACCGCCGTGCGCGAGCCACGCGTGGGCCTTTCCCTGAAGCCGGTTCTTTTGCGACGACCGTTTAGCAATGGGCGCCGATTGGTCGCCGAGTGTTAATACGTGTCCGTTGCCTTTAGAACGTCAGTAGGCGTGGAAAGAAAAAAAAAATGCGCGTCAACTCGCGATTCTCCGCCGCTCTTTCTTGACCGGATTGACACGTGCTTGCCTGACCTTTCCAGCAGACGAGGAAAAGCGGCGAAGCCGTCATTTCCTTGCAACGATGTGTATGGAGGCGCATTTTCAATGCTCCTGCTTTACGCTGTGCATTTCTGGGCGTTAATGGGATTTCTTGATCGACACATGTGTATGCATACGCAGGGCGCTCGTGACGATAACATTCAATGATATCATTGGTTGTGTGGAGGCAGTATATATAGTGTATGAACTGCCATGCTCATGTGGTATAAATACACAGGATAAACGGGACGATGCCTTAATCGCCGCTTAGCAGAATATAGTTTAAATGTTAGGAATTAGTGCGGCGGTCATCTGTTCGCTCACAGTCAATGTGGCTGGGCACCCTTTTCCTTTATTTTTTAAGATCGCGTTATTCTTGCCAGACACAGGGACAAAGAAGTGCGTTAAATTATACAAACACAAGCTAAAAGGCGGAATAGCGAAACGTGTGTTAAGACGGTGTCTGTCGACCTACTTGATAGAAAGATGCCCTTTTAGGAAGCAGCGGCATGAAAATTAGACCAGAAGTGGGGCTGTTGCTCATGGCGCTTAAATGTGTTCACGAGACTAAGTTGTTCAAGTTAGCGCATCGTAGTGTCTACGCCTCCCTGTTGTCCTTGTCCGCTGGTGTAACCTCTTTAATAACCTCCTTAGTCTAATCATGTTGTTGCAGGTTGTGTGTGTGTGTGCGTGTATATATATATATTTAATGTTTGTGTTTGCTTGCGTGCTGCATTTTGAATGTACATCGACGTACGTCTAGGGCTGAGAACCTTGCACGAATGCAATGCTTGCAACGATTAAACGATTCGCTTCCGGCAGGTTATTCAGTAACCGTAGCGGTGGCTGCAGTAGACAAAGTCCACTGTGAAGTATTTGGGCTTGTTTGTGAATACGCAGCATTTTGGTCACTTCTTCGGGATGTTCAACTTTTATGAGCAAATTAATATATATTTGCAGTGAGCAAATCAGGCTCAGTTTCTGACGCTATATAGACGGGATCCTCGAGGTCTTAACCGCGTCGTCTATGATTTGAAGCTCGAGTGATATTATGCTCGCTATTCCCTGTTGTAGCTTACGAAGGTGACTGGTCCAGCTTATGATCTGTGTCGAATGTTTAGCGCAGGAAAGGGAACAGTGTGTCTCGAGTAAGTCAGCAGCTAAAACGTTGTCTCACTTTACATGTACCCGCCGCTGTGTGCTAAGACGTTTCGCTGCTTAGCGCATAGGTCGCCTGTTCGATACCCGGCCGCAGCAGTCGCATTTCAATGCGAGCGAAATGCATGAGCGCTCGTTTACTTAGGTGCACGTTAAGAAACCCCAGGTTTGCAAAATTAATCCGGACCACTCTACTGCGGTGGCTCCTCAAAGCGCCACCGTTGTTTTGGGACGTTCAACTCCATGAATCACAGAATCAGTCATTTCACATCTGTCCTTTCTGACGCTACTCACATTTTATGTACATTTAGGTCCTCGAGACTCTCCCCGTACCGGCGACGCGCGAGTCTATATATATATATATATATATATAAATAGTTCGTGTGTGCGTTAAAGATACATACGCTGTACAAATTGTTAGCAAGGCGGGGAACAGGCTACTACTCAAGATGCTTGACATGCGCCGTGTCACCCCGGCCGGTCGACCGAGCTACAGAGCGGCGCCATTTTACGTATTTTCCACAGTATGATAACACACTTCTCATTTCCGATAACGTCGTGGAAATTCTGCACATATCCTAGCATATAGCGGTGATATACGAAAGAAGCTCGAGTTCAATCGGTGCCACTCGGGGATGCTGGTGCGAAGCACGCATCTCACATTCGCTCCGCGCATCCGCTGACGTCAGCCGCGGTGTCGCGTTCATCATCGCAGCAACAGCAAAAAAAAAAAAAAGAACGATGCTCAAAGCGACGCTCGAGGCCTTACCTACCCTCAAGGCTGCACATTTGGACCGCCGCCAGCACGGAAGCGGCGAAATCAGTCCGGTTCCGCCCGCTCAGCCGTCGATGTAATCTCGTCGCACAAGAAAGGTGGGTGTGTTCTGTAGGAAGCGACAAATTTGCAAAAGGATGTCAAAATGACATTGATGAACGCGTTTTTTTCTTCTATTTTGAGTATTCTAGTAGAAGCGCGACACACAAATTTTATTTTTTCATGTTAATTATTGCTTAAATTAATTTCACTTAGTGTGCAGTATACATTGGGCACTTTGTTCTCTATGTTAGTTGTTTGTATCTTCTTTTTGCTGTAAGCAGAATTCTTCGTAGTCTGTTCCATTCAATGCTCGCTGAATAATTCTCACTGCTTTACTGCACGCGAAATATTATCTCATAAGTGTAGGGAAGTTCACGAGTACCAAATATAGTCTCACAAGTATCGCGCGTATGTAAATTCTTTTTTCCCTCTGCTTTTCTCTGTTCTGTTACAGGAGTTCGATGCCCCGTCTGTAGTGAACTAGTTCTCACTTTATGTTTAGGCCCATTCTATGTTGTGCAACGTATTCAATAACAACTCACCATGGTGGCTGAGTGGATATGACGTTGTGCTGCTTAGCACAACGTTTTCATGACGTTGTGCTTAGCATGACGTTGTGCTGCTGGCCATGGCGACCCAGATTTACGTGCACGTTAAAGGGAAGCTGAAACGGTTTTCAATTTCTATGAATTGCTGGGATTGGGAAGAACAGACCTAATAATTTACGGTTCTGAATTTTTTTTTTTCGTTTTGTTAATATAACAAGCGGAAATCGCTTTCTAAATCACCCGCGCGGACACGCCCCCATCGCTTCCCGGAGCGCCGGGTGAGGACGTTGGCAGAGGAGAGAACCGGCGAGAGTGACGTCATGGGCGGAGACCGAGCCAACCGAGCTGCGGACCGGCGTGCTGACATGTGCTGGCATGCCTCTTCCATCCTGCGCTTTACTGAACGACGCTACGAGAGATCTGCCGCCGCCGCCGCCGCTCACGTTTGTTTTGCGATTTTCGTAAACTGTTCTTTCCTTCTGTGCTGCGTGAGTGCCTACAGCCAAGGGCGCCCAACATGCCCTCGTTCTGTGCAGCATTCGGCTGCGCGAACACAGGCGGGCGAGACGGTGTGGTGTTTCACAAATTCCCGAAGGAAAAGAAGCTTGCAGCGCAGTGGGTACGTGCGGTGAGGAGAGATAAGTTCGTGCCGACGAAATCAACTGTGCTGTGCTCGGACCATTTCCGCGACAGTGACTATCATCGGAGCTTGACAACGATGCGGGCAATCGGTATTCCAATTAAATCGGCGCGACTGAAGCCCGAACAACTTCAAGTACACAGCTTGGCAGAATTCGACGGTTCTTCTTTCCCAACTCTTTCCATACTAGCCAGACAAACTGGCGGTATGCTGCATACCTCAACTGCCTGTAAAAAAAAATTGCTTTTGCATCACTCTTTTTCCATTGGCCATATCATTTTCACACCTGTGTGTAAACTTCTTGCCTTGTCCAGCCGGTTCGACTCCTTTCTGGGCAAGTGCCACTTCCAGTACTGCCCTGCTGAGGCACACAGTCCTGAATTGTCTTGAACTTGTTACGCACTGCGTGCGCTTCTGTTTTTTCCTAATCTCTTGCACCTCCTGGCAGCACAAGCAGTTCTCTTCATCTTCCATCAATACGCAGCACATGCAGGTGCACCTAGTTTAATGAAAGCGTGATTAGGCCCACATTGATGCACTGGAGAAATACGAACATTTGCAGCCATTAACGTCTGGTAACACAGTTGTAGCGTTGCTATACTCCGTTTCGTACATCAGGTGCAACGCTGTGGAGGCTTGAGATACTTCTTGCAGTGGCTGCGTTCGCACTTAGAAAAAGTTCGGTGTTTCTTGACCCGATTTTTCAGAAAGCTTTCCATATATAAGCTCAGTTCGGAATGAAAAAAAAAGAATTTACCCATAGAAACCATCCGTGTACTTATACGGCTGCTAACACGTTCTTTTAAAAAAAATTTCATTTCGGTATTTTTTAATTGCAGCCCGTCGCGGCAGCTTCACGTGCATGCTCGCGCGAGCAAACGCCGCTGGCACGCTGCGAAGCATAGACGGAAACGCGCGCAGTGAGTGAGTGAGTGAGTGAAAACTTTTGAGTCTTTCAAGAGTTTCGCGGTTACGAGGTCTCCGTCGTCTTCATCTTCTTGGCGCTGGCGACTTGAGACTCCTCTTCAGCAAGGGTGGGCCCCTATTCCAAGGCTCCACTGAGTCGTGCTGCATCGCTCGCGTGCTGCACTAGGGCCCTTTGGGCCGTGAGCTCGCTGCTGGTGAGCCGACTCTCCCATTGCTCCGCACTCGGGTGTTCGTGTTTGTGGAATGCTTTGTTGCGTTCGCACTCCCAGGTGATGTGGTAGAGTGTAGGTTTGGCATAGCACCAAGGGCAGGTGGCCCTGTACTGTGTCGGAAACATCTTATTGAGCACGTGTAAGTTGGGGAAGGAGTTTGTTTGTAGTCTGCGCCAGCTGGTCGCTTCCTCCTTTGTGAGGTCTTTGTGTGGTGGCGGATATATAATTCTAGTTCCTCTATGTAAGTTCAGGGTCTCTGCGTATCCCCCCTCGCAAGCCTGTAGGTGGGTCTCCGGGGCATCCGACCGCCCAGCTCTGAACGCTTCGCCTCGAGCTAGGCTGTCTGCCCTTTCGTTCCCCCCTATGCCTACGTGACCCGGGATCCAGATTAGTTTGTGCCTGGGCTTTTCCTTCTCGGCGGAGGTGGCTCCAGTAATAAATTTTGGTGACCAGACTTCGAGCGTAGCTTCCACAGCGATGCACCTGAGGTATCAAATGGAGTGTAGGCTTGCCTAGTGACATTCGACGTACGGTTCAGTTATCGTGTTTACCACACGGCGGTGCTAAAACTGCCTAATATCTTTATGTCAACACTAGCATGGAGCACGCATACCGATTCTTGATCGAGCCACACTCGCAAAGTCGTCGAACCATAGTATGAATATTGCACATATAATACCTCTGGTCATCTCTGGATGTGTATGATGAGCAACTTCCATGACTGTACCTCACAGCACTGCATGTGCGCGCTTTGAAACGCGGCACTTATGTTCGCGATCGTGTATCAACGCTGAAAAAACCACGGGACTTTAGACAAGCAGCGGCAAGGTGCTTGACATCGCGGAATTGCACCCGTGTAAGTCTAATGAGAAGTTAGTGCTTCGGCATTCTTCCAGCAGCATGTTCCCAGTGACACTTTAGCGCATTTTTTCTCCCGTCATTGCAACGTGCAGCTACATGAAAAAAAAAACAAAAAACATGCGTACCAGCTAAGATTTCCAGCGCGCGAGAAGGTGCACACATCGCTCTCGCTGTTGGCACACTCAATATCGTCGTTGACTCTGTTGCCGCCATCGTTTTCCGTATCGGCTGTGGGTTCAAACATGTACGGGGACAATACAAGCTGTCGGAGACAGCGAGAACGTTCCATCTTGCAACTCAGCTATGAAGTCAGAACAGCAGAACCGCGTGCTACCAGAGAGAAAGGAATGGTGCTACGCTCTGAAACGGAGACATGCGGCGGCGCCGACCGGCGACTACCGCCAACGACGTCACAGCGGCCCCGACCAATCACGGGCAACAGCGGCGTTTGCGCGATGGCCTGAGGCGCTGGTACGCGTTTTCTTGGAAAAACAGCCGCTTGCGTTTGTTTCCGCCCTTTTTGAACCAGATATTCGTGTTCAGGGGACTCAAAACTGTAGAATGCCGCAGAGAACTCATTTTTTTCGAAAAGTGTTTCAGCTTCCCTTTAAACCCCACGTGGTTGCGATTGGTCCGGAGCCCTTCACTTAACCCACTGGGCAGTTTGTGGACATCAAAACTCACCAATTTTGTTTTTTTTTTTGTTTTAGTAGGCAAGCATGAAAAAGAAATTTGTCATTTGTAATGAAACTGAGCATATAGAGGAATTAACAACTGAAGAAACAAAATGAGTGAATAAGGCGATGAGCAAAGTATAAGATCCTAAAGCCCGAGTGCTTCAGGACTCGATAAAACTTCACCGCTGCGCGCGCTAAAGGAAATCGGGCCCAATAGTTTGCGAAACGTTCTGCACTTGCGTGCTTCCGGGGCAGTGTTTTTCGATCATGCACTCACGCTGGTACGATCACTTTCGAGGGAATTCGGGCAAGTCGGTACAAGATGCGTCGGCGTCTACGGGCGACAGCACTCCCGGCACAGTGCCTATAGCACGCTGTCTTGGCATCGCACTGTCAGGAACGCTGTCCCCCTGTAGGCACCAACACACATTCTGTGGTAATCGCACGAAATCTCGCGTAAGTGGTTGTAGCAGACGATCGACAATACTACCGCTGGAATAATTTTTTTTTTCCAAGCGCGAATGACGTTTTACGCGCCGAAGTTGCGCAATCAACAGGTCACATCATGCGCTGTCATTTGCAGAGTACTTCATCCCGGCTTTCTGGGGCTTAACCTCGCTCCTCGTACTCGTAAAAAGTAAGTATTCACTGTGTATAAGTTTCCCATAAGTTTAGCTCTCAGTCACTTAAAGATATAGCTTTCTTATAAGAGAAAAGCTGGGAGGTCGGCTCAAGAGGAAGTTTCAGCTCGGGTCCAACTACGACATCCCTTTTTGGATACATGTGCGAAACAGAAAATGTTTGTGGCAGAACCGGCGGGCCGATCTCAATTACATTTATTAAATTTGAGAGAGAATCTAACGACTCTAAGAAGCATTTTTTTTAGAATTCCTGAAAATTGGTAGGCTTAGAAAGATGAAACACGTAGTTTACAAATCCGCAACTCTACACACACACAAAAAAGGACAAATATCGTATTTCTATAAACTGCATCTGCGCGAGTATCCAAATTGGACAAATTTTATATATTAATTTACAGCTCACATGGAATTGTTTCAATGCTTACGAGGGTGATTTGCAAAAGTCCTACGCTAACAAATCAGTTGTATATTTCAGAGCGGCGTATAATACACCAAGCTTGTCCACTTCAGATCTCTTTGTAGGCGCAGTTTACAGATTGGTGATATCATTATCTATTACTGTACTACAGAGTTGAAAATTTCATACTTGAGTTTTTGTAATTTTCAGCAATTAAAGAAAATGCCTACAGTTACCAGATTTCAAATTTCTTTTAAATGCGAAACACTTTATCAAATTGTTGCAGGGCCACGCCAAGCCTCAATCAATCTAGAAGGCTTGCGTAGCTTCTTTGGATGATGCCTGGTACAGCCAATTAGACGGGTCGTAGAATCGAAATACGGTTGTAGTTGCCGTATATGCAGTGTTTTGTGTAGCAGAGCACTGTTGAGGTGTCGACAGCCGTTCCACGTTCTTTCCAATATCCTCGTTGGTACATTGCGCTTCCATTCTCAATGAACAAATACCAGCTAGCCCCGGCTACCGGTTCTTTTGTCTTTGGTTCATAGATGGCTAGAAAAATTACTCTCTCATTGTGCTGAACTCATACACAAATTGCTGAACTGAAAATTGGGAACTGAAAAATCGGGAACTGAAAATTCTGAGAGTTGGTGCTTATTAGATGGTGTTCTTTGTCCTCTTCGTTCAGGTTGCGCCTTTACCCAGAAATGAAGGTATTGAGAAAACACGGTGATGATTTATCGCGAGGGCACGTACAGTAGGTGTGTAGGATGTTTGGGTAGCCCCTGCACTTAAGGCACGACGGGTGACCTCGGCAGTGCCGCATAAGGTGGGTCGCGGCGTGGTTGGCCAGTGAGAGTGTTTGAGTTTGGCATACGAAGGAAGCGTCGTGGTGGTAAAATGTACGAGGTTGTTCGGGAATGGTGCGTGTCGACTTCCGCACGTCTCTCAGTCTGTCTGCAGATTTTGATTGCTCCGGTTTGGCGGACGCCACAAAGAGAGGTTCAATAAACGCAGTGCCCCAACCGCAGACAGCTTGGTCCCTCTGACTCAGCCTATCTGACTTCGAATTAATAACGACGCGATTGCATAGGCTTCTTTTCCAGGCGTAAAACTTCAATTTTTAGTTTTAACATAGAAGAGCGCGCGTTCTCAATTTTATTAGTAAATTGTTGCCACGCGACACGGCTTGCGCGTTTAACTTCTCAAAGCGCTGGTTTGCACGTATAAAGCTGGTAAGGGTTATATGTGCGATTTCTAGGCGAGCGTCGACGGTCTTATGCATGCGTACAGCATCAGGCTGCTGTGCTGAGGGAACTAGATTCGAAGTCAACCATCCGGCATGCAATTTCCTTTTTTATTTCGCAAGTCAAAGCGACATTTCAACGGCTAGATAGCAGACAGCAGCAGCATGACATAGTGGGGGAAGTTAGTTGAAAATGCCAATTGCATTTCAAAACTTGGAGGACGCTTGAGCTTCGCCTTTAAGAGTGGAACGTGATAGCGTTATCGGGCCCCGTTGATGTCGACACCGGCAGCGGATATTCTGCGACACTAGGCCCGATAGAGAACAGCGGTGCTCCGATCCCGGCGGCAGGGCAGGGTAGAGCAATGGCTCATATCCCCGGAAGGTAGAGGCTACAAGCAGGGACTCATCAATGGCTCACATCCTCGTGAGCAAGGATTGTGCTCGAGTTTCCGCTTAAGGAAATTGTTTTCTCGTATATTCAAATTACAATCCGACGATATCATGTCTGTAGGTTATGTGTAAGTCGGACTTTAAGAATTTCCTGATGCATTTTACTTTGAGAAATTCAATTAGTTCGTCTGCGCCACGTGGAAGGCCTGCGTGGCTGTTGTTCGGGATTCTTTTTTTTTCTTTTTTTCTGACGGACAACGCCGCCGATGGCGGACGCCGACACCGGATTTTCTGCGACAGGGGTTCAGACTATCGCGTTCAAACGCTGCGAAGCACGGGCACGTTTTCCTCAGTTAGTTCAGCAGCGGTTTGAGGGCAGCGAGCCGTTTTCCTCTGTCAGCATTGGCGTTACCGCTGAGCAGTTGTGTACAATTTTTTAGGACGCATCGGTCTGAGCGGAGCCTACTACAAATAATTAGCTAAAATGTCTATAGTATTTCATTCCTTTAGCTATTTGATTTGGCCATATCCGCATGACTGGAATTGAAGCGGAATTTGGTAGCTACCGTATACTGTATAGTTCCCAAAGAAGGGAGTTCGCTGCCAATTCGCTCGTTTTCACCGCCACCGCGTAAGCCTGCGTTTTAAAGGGGCTTAATCTGATGGGAGGCAGATTGTTTTAACAGAATACGTGTAGGATCGGCCTTCACTCCAGCTTGGCCGTTCGAAACATGACACTATATAGGTGCGGGCTCTGTCCTGCGTACAACTGCAGTTTTATTTATTATTTTATTTATTAATACTGTCAACCCTCATAGAGGGTCATAACAGAGAGGACAATACAATTACATACATCAAATATGTACAATGCCAATGTACGCAAAGTAGCTCAACACATGTCAATTCACAGTGAATAAGATGTTCACTTGAATGATGTTCAGCACACTTCTGACATTTATCAAAGTACTTACAATGAACATCAAGTCGCACATATCACTTGGCACTTCAAAGCTAAATTGGAAACTCCCGTAAATACGCCTCAGCAGCATTTTCAAAGTTGGTGACATCTTTTAGGCTAACAATAGCGTTTGGCAATTGGTTCCACATTTCTATTGCATCCGGGAAAAAAGAGTATCGAAATGTATCTGTGTTGGTACGGTACGGCTTTATGACGTAGTCGGGGTTAGTTCGCGGGTTTCTTTTGCTTGGAGCGTGTAGATATTTGAGCTTATCAATCTTAAGTTGACCCTGCATTATTTGATAAAGCATCTTCAGCCTATATTTCTTTCTACGTACTTCAAGAAGATCCAAGTTGCAACGTTGTAACATAAGCGTGACCGATTCCTTCCTTCGGTACGTCGAAGAAATGAAACGCGCCGCCAGTTTCTGTATCCTTTCCAATTTTCTTTTAAGTGTCACTTGATGGGGACTCCAAACAACGGCTGAATATTCTAGTATCGTCCTAATGAAGGTGGTGTATGCAATAAGTTTTACATTGCGCTGCATGTTCCAGTTTTTTTCTCAGAAAGTATAACTTTTGATAGGCAGTCATGCAGACGTTATCTATATGTTGGTTCCATGTCAAATTTCGTGTTGTTGTTACCCCTAGATACTTGAACTGGTGCGCATTCTCCAATAAATGTCCTCCAATGCTATAAAAAAGGAATAGACAGTTTTCTTTTTGGTCATGTGTGTATATGTAGATTTGGGATAATTTATTTCCATTTTCCATTTCCTACACCAATCGTCTAAATTTTGCAAACATTTCTGAATTTTAAGCTGGTCATCAAGTTTAGTAATTGTGGTGTAAATTAAGCAGTCGTCTGTGAAAAGCTTAACCTGAACACCCTCTTCTGCCACGCTACTAATGTCATTGATATAAAGGAGAAACAATAGTTAATGAAATTTGCGACGCGGAAAATTTCATTGACTGCGCATCTGTGTCGGGAGGAATCTAAATGATCTTTTTATAAAAACAAACTCTTGTCTCTAATTGATCATCTTGTACCTAAAAGTTTCGTCGGGTACGCACTCTTTATTGTTTAATAACATGTTAAACCGCTTGCGCAACAAAAAGCAGCGGATATTTCGACGGGGAAACTTAAAAGCCTGACAAGACCTCTGGTATTGCTATCAAAATTTAATCGAGAATTCCGTACTGCTCTTTAAACATCCAAGAACAAATTCTTTGATAAAGCTCTTCCTTTGATACTGCGTTCTAACCCCTGCAAATTTTGGAGCATTATTAACAGTAATAAAAGGACACACATTCAATTAATGCTATGTTCCAGTAGTTCAAAGAGAATCCTGCGATGTTCTGAATAATGTGTTTATCATATTCGTAAGAGCTCCCCCACAATATTTCCGCATATTCCAAAAACCAACTCTTACCAATGCATTCCATCGCTAATAATGCGGTTGGTGTCGAAAGGCAGATTGTCAACTTAAAGGTGACTTTATCGGCCGGTCCAGATTGTATCTTATCAAAAATGCTGAAGTATACACAAGTTTATTGTTCCTTGATATTGTCAAAGCTTTTTGAACAGTCATTACAGATGTCTACACTGCCCTCTGATTGATAGGGAAGGTGGTCCTTGTGCATGAATCGGGTGATGTACATTCCCGCAATAATTACCGTCCCATATCATTAACATCCATTCCAGTAAATATCCTAGAACATAGAATACACTCACACTTCATTGAATTCCTTAAGTCCAATTCCTTCTTCAGTGTTTATCAGCATGGATTCCGTAAAGCAGTTTCCTGCGAGACGCAATTGCTATGTTTTGCCAACGACTTGATTATTAACACGGATCATGACTTTGATACTGATTGCATATATTTAGATTGTGCTAAAGCATTTGGCTCCGTCTCACATGATCTACTTCAAACATAGTCAACTTAACATGCAGTGTACTTGCATGGATTAAGGAATTTGCCTCTCACCGTAGTCAGTATGTGACGACTAATGACTGTCGTCCACCTAATTCTGCAGTAACATCTGGTGTCCCGCAAGGGTCCGTTTGGGCCTTCGGCTTTTCTTGATTTATATTAATCATCTTCCTACTTGCCTTTCTTCCTGAACTGTCCAACTGCTTGCAGATGAATGTGCAGTTTGCCAGAAAATTACTAACCATGCCGATTATTACAATCTGCAACGCGATTTATAGATAGGTTATTTGAATAGTGCAGTAAATGGCTGATGACACTTAATACAACTAATTGTAAAAGCATGCAAGTTTCTCACCACACCACTCAATAATGTTCCATTACCATCTGTAGACAGTTATGAATACCTTGGTCTTCACATTTCTTCTAATTTTTCTTGGAATACACATGTCAAACATGTAACTAACAACGCGAATCGCATGCTTGTTTATCTGCGTCGAAACTTTTTTGATGCCCCATCGTCCCTGAAGTTAACACTTTACAAAGCCTTGGTACGTTCTAAATTAGAGTACGCATGCATCATATGGGATCCTGCTCAGACTACACTCATGCAAACTCTTGGAGCCATTCAGGATCGCGCAGCGCGTTTCATGTTATCGAATTATTCGCGTCATTCCAGTGTCACACCTATGAAGCGAACCCTAAACCTGCCTGACCTTTCGTTGCGTCGAAAGTCATCGCACCTTAACCTTGTTCGCCAAATCTATTGTAACAACGATTTCAAGGACGTCCCGTTTCATCCACCTCATTATATATCTTCAGGGACCGATCATCGCTTCAAGGTGGGTCTACCGTCTTGCCGCACAAATTTGTGTAATGACTGTTTCGTTCCTAGAACAAGCGTCGCATGGAACCACGTTCCCTCCACAATCGTCAGCATAACTGATGGCCACGGGTTCAAGACCGCTTTGCAAGATGCCTTGTAATTTTTTTTAGCTACACGTCTTGCCACTTTTTCTCCACCTCTTTCTGTAGTGTCCTTGGGCACTGAAATTATAAATAAATAAATAAATAAATAACTTCCTCTCGCTATTGCTGACAACTTAGGCGACATGCGGTTCTTTAACATGGACCGAAGTCTCGGCGCACGAGCCTTCGCATTTCGCCCGCTGCGCAATTCACCCTCTGGGGCTGAAAATGGAACTCGCGGTTTACTGCTCAGCAGCGCAAACCCTGGGCCGAACGCCATTAAGTGGCACTATCTGTAATTCGAAGAGAAAAATGTTGCTGCTTCTTCGTCGTTAGACCGATCGTGGCAGAGTGAAACGTTTGCGATTTTTCTACTTTTGGACATGCGTTGCTGTTCTTTGCCACTTGCAGGTACATCATGTATTTGATGTATTTGTGCAGTCTGCTGATACAGTCATTCGGAATATCATTCCCCAATATTTATTTGTCAAATTTGAGTCAAGATAAACGTCGCGTTGATTTGCAAACTTCATCACGCATTCTTTTTCCCCATCCTAGATATGCACTCAGAAGTGGGCGTAAATTTTTTAGGTAAAAAAAGAAAAATATATTGCCTTTATTTGGTTTTGGATATCGCACCGCGTGTTCGTGAAACGTTCCACAGAAACGCAAGGGCGACCTTGAGACAAGATGAGGCCGGTTTTGATGGATGAGTTGTCCATTTCCGCGCATGTGTGAAACATTTAAGTACGGGAATGGCAACATCCTGTGTCGCCTGAGGGCCGCAGAGCGACTAAGGGCGTCATCGTAGCTACTGCGATGCGCAATATATAACCGGAGGTGCAACATCCGCGAAGAGCAGGGTGTCGGCTGCTCGGGTAATGTTCAACGAAAATGGATGCGGAAGGAGTTGTTCAGGACTTTAGGCTGAGCTGTACAAACAACTTCAGCTCGTGTGCCCATGTAGTCTGAGGACGATGAAGTGAACAGCACGCAAAATAATTTCTGAAGTAACTTTCAAGGGCACGGGGCCTGGGATGCAACGGGAAAACAAATATTTTTTTTCCGCTTGCCGAAATCGCGATATCATCACGAGGCGCGCAATTGAGGGGGACATCGGATTGATTTTGACCACCTCGGTTTCTTTAACGTGCATCGAAATCTAAGTACGCGAGAGTTTCGTTTTCTTCTTTTTTTCTTTTCTACATTTCGCCCTCATCGAAATGCGGCCGCTCCGGTCGGGATCGAACCAGTCACCTGCAGCTCAGCAACGCAACACCATAGCCCCTGAGCTACTACGGCGCGTTTTCGTGCAGCGGAGCCGCAAGAAAATGTTCTGTTTTTTCTTTTCTTTAAGAGAATGGTGTTCTGAAGGTTTTTGCGGTCGGAAAGACAACAATTACACAATATTCACTGAGCCACTGTGTGTGCGCGTGTGCGTGTGTGTGTGTGTGTGTGTGTGTGTGTGTGTGTGTGTGTGTGTGTGTGTGTGTGTGTGTGTGTGTGTGTGTGTGTGTGTGTGTGTGTGTGTGTGTGTGTGTGTGTGTGTGTGTGTGTGTGTGTGTGTGCGTGCGTGCGCGCGTGCGTGTGCGTGCGCGCGTGCGTGCGTGCGTGCGCGTGTGCGTGCGTGCGTGCGCGTGTGCGTGCGTGCGCGTGTGCGTGCGTGCGCGTGTGCGTGTGTGCGTGCGCGTGTGTGTGTGTGCGTGCGCGTGTGTGTGTGTGCGTGCGCGTGTGTGTGTGTGTGTGTGTGTGTGTGTGTGTGTGTGTGTGCGTGCGCGTGCGCGTGCGCGTGCGCGTGTGCGTGTGCGTGTGCGTGCGCTTGTGCGTGCGCGTGTCTGTGTGCGTGCGTGCGTGTGTGTGTGTGTGCGTGTGTTCGTGCGTGCGTGCGTGCGCTTGTTCTCTCTTATTTTGTATTTCGTCTTTTGTGTTCGCGCTGTAGGAGTTGTCCTTGAGAAAGGTCGCTCGTATTTTGACAAGCCGGACGCGTAAGCGCCAAGGCATGCATGTTCCTAAAGCACACCAAAGCATCGGTGTTTGACGAGAGATCACAAATCAGTGAGACGACGCTGGAATCCTGACGCAGGAATTTTGTCAGGCGTATCCTTCAATGGCAGATTGCTTTCGCAGCGCCAACGTTTATCTAGTGAGTGCACGAACCATCAACCTCGACTACTCCTAGTTAGAACGTAACTTTACGCGCGAGGTATCAAGTGAAACTAAATAAGCAGCGTCTTAAAAAAACACATAGGTTTGATTTCTCAATATACGACAATTTAAGGCCAAATGCCCGAAGCGGCTCTTTGCAACATCACATATTTTAGAAATAACTAGCCAGAGTATTCAGCCGTTGGATTATTAAGTGAGCATTCATCCTGACTCGCTCTTGCAGACGTTTCTAGAAAACAACAGAAAAAAGGAAAAAGATCTATCCAGACGGGCTCAAGGACCTTAGGAAACCGTGAAGTTCCATAATCTGCCAACTAAGACGCCGTAGGGACAGTAAAGAAGCATATACAGAGAAGGACGTTCGACTTTTTATTGATACTTCCGTCGGTCTAGTCGCCCTTCTCGCGAATAAATACGGAGAGCAATAAAACAGAGTAGTAACTCATCAACTTATCACGTTGTCATGACTTGAGCGTCTCGGTGGGAGCAGGGTGCGAAACATGACTAAGTGCACATGTTTAGGCGCGCGTTAAAAAAGTTCGATTAGCCAAAATTAACTAAGAGCCCTGCAGTATCAGTGCTATATATCGCCAACGCCTTATACGATAGCTTTGGCAAATGAAGTGCCATTAATTGCTGACAGTAACGAGCAATGGTAGCCTGAATAATTGAATCAGTGGTTGCCTTCTGTTGCTTTTGTGTTGCCTAATATGGGCACAAAATAGTCCGTGGAACATGCAGCGATTTCTGGAATTATGGATGCGTAGCGTGTTTCAACCGTAACACCATCATCGAGCAGGGCGTACTGAGCACCTGAAACCGTAGAAGCGACTCGAAGCTGAGCGTGTGGCGAAATAGATTTGGAGGCGCTACGGTTGCGTCAATTTGCGCCAACCGCACGTGCGGCCCGAAACGGTAACACATTATAGACGCATCTGCTCGATACAGCGGTACAAGACACATTTGAGTGAGACCAGATGGGGTGAAGCGAAGGGAAGAAGGGGCTGTTCGTTGTCGGGTCTTCGTCGCATGTTCACTCGCGCCAACGAACAAAAACGAAGCACTATGGTCGTTGCGTGGCTTAATGGGTGCATGCCACAGGGGAGTACATCTTTGTGGCTTGTCTCTCCCCTTTTTTTTATTGCTAGAAACAAGAACAACGAAGACAGAAAAAAAGAGCTTCGCAGGTTGGATGGCGTGTTGGCACAGGCGCGCTGGGCTGCCGAGTGGCTGGCGTCACGCACACGGCGCGGCTCCCGCTTGTACGGCGAAAACACCGCGGTTCCAGAATAGAACGGCCTGAAATTCGCGTTCTCTGCCTCCGTTTCACGCTCGGTGTTATTGTGTTAGAAAGGGGAGAGAATAGATTAAGAGAGGAGGGGTATCGTGAAGCGTAATCGAGTCGAGTTCACTGTCCTGTTCTGAAGGTGTAGTAATATAATAAAAAAAGAATGCTAGGGAGAACTGGAGTGCAACTAATCGCACAAGTTATACTGAAGGGGGGAACTATGGAAACGCTAACTTTCATCGTGGCCTTGCGACTGGCCTGAAAGCAGTGTGTTTGTTTTGTCAAGCGGTTCGTTTATCGAACTCTGTTGATAACTCGAGCACGGCGCGGAAACATTTCAGCGACCTGTCCAGTACGCTGTCTGCGTACTTGTCCGTTCAACTTTTTGAAAACAGCCTCGGGGCTTCCCGTTCACTTTACTCTCAGTGATGACGCTAGAAAGACTGAAAGTTGAACGCATTAGTAGGAATTCAATGACACGTAAAGGCAGTCACGTGCAAAACAAAGACACGGGTAGAAGGTGAAGCACTACACAAGCGCCGACTTAACGAATTTGGAGCGTTGGAACACGATCGTTGACCGGGGAAACCCCGTATAAACTTTCGATGCACTGTCGCAATTGCAAATTTGCTGCGAAATTTGCAGAGAGTGTAGCTCTGTTTGGACACATTAAGTGCACCATGTGCCCGCCACGGTAGCTCTGTGGCTATGGCACTGCACTGCTGCGTACGAGGTCGCGATTTCGATTCGGGCAACGGCGGCCGCATTCCTATGGGAACGGAATGCAAAAACGATCGTGTACCGTGCACCTTGGTGCACGTTGAAGGACTTGCGAGTAGTCAAAATTAGTGCGGAACACTTCACTGTGGTTCCCTTGTGAACCACTGTGCTATTTCTGGACCGTTAAGTAGCACACTTTAATTTAAGTGCACCTTACGGTCGAGGCGTGTCATATAGTCGAGAACGATAGCGTGTGCTCGCCCTCTTATATCCATGTCTCGCACATCTGCCTTTCAGTGTCATAGTGATGCTGTATGAGGCATAAGAGACGCGTTTGGAAAGCAAACAGGAGGAAACAAGAGTCTCTTCTATTTACTTCACAAAGCTGAAATATCTTGGCGTAACAATCACTAGTAACCTCAACTGGAATGAACACGTCGAAAACATATGGGGATCAGCCCAGCGCAAGCTTGGTTTGTTACGGCGTAAATTGAGAGATGCTGCACCAGATATCAAACTTAAGGCATACACTGCCATTGTTAGACCAAATTTAGAGTAGGCTTGTATAATTTGGGACCCTCATCAACAATACATAACAGCTAAATTAGAGCGCATTCAGAGAATGGCGGTTAGGTTTATTTTTTCTGATTACGACAAAACGCACTCGGTAACCTCCATGCCGGTCAGGGCTGGTCTCACTACGTTGGCTGTGCGCAGGAAAATCGCACGCCTTAAGTTTTTATATCAACTCTATAGCAATAAGCTGAACCTGAATTCCAGTTTTGTATTTTAAGCCACCTGGAAGGGTTTCACCATGAACTAATCACAATTGAGCTATAATGCCTTATGTGCCAAGAGTTGATGTCTTTAAGCATTCTTTTATTGTCAAGGTAATTGTTGAGTGGAATAACTTGAATTCTTGTGTGTTTCCGAGCAGTAACATGGTTGACTCTTTTGAAGAAAACTTGACGGTGTTCTTTGCGTGAACTTTGTGCTATGTATTCCCACCCTGTAACAGCCCGGCAGGGCTCACAGTATTGGAAATCAATAAAAAAGTGTAGTTCCACTTTCTCAACTGCTGCTCTGCAGTGGCATTGATCGTGTTGCGTGAGTTCACGTCGTGCTGAGCGGGCTGCCTGGAACTGTGCGTCTCGCGAGCCTCGCAATTCGACATGAGAAGCACTGTGACGGACGAGCTCTACAGTCCCCAGCAGGAAATACTGCACGCACAATGATATGATTTCAATCAGATCAAATGCAAAGATCGAGCAAAGATCGGAAAATTCGTTCCCAAAGTGTGCGGCGAAATGCAGTGATGCCCCAGTTATTTCTCAGCTACAGTGCATAAAAAGTCATTTTGTTTAAAAAGTACGTGAGAAAAGAGCGCATTTCTTGCGGCCAGTTTGACAACGCTTATCTCGACACAGGTGCTAGATTCAAAATAGGGGATGTCCAAATCCACGCCCCAGCTACGGCTCTCTATGGGTAACAGAAGCTGATCTCGAAGGTCATACTTCTGCTGACTACATGCGGCAAAAGTGATTCCGGAGGCGAAAACACGTCATAGACGCTATGTTTTGTGCACCACCTGTTCCTTCCAAGCGAATGTGCCTTGCAATGTTGCCTTTTTTTTTTCTTTTTTTCCGAACATGTTACTAAACTGAGGCAAGGAAATATTTTCGCTAAATATTGCTCCGAATTCGCTAAAATTGTCGCTTAAGCTGTTGAGTGAACTTCAACATATGCGTTCTTGGAACACTATATGTGATGGACACATACTAAGTTTCTTTTTCATATCTTGTTGGGCAACTCTGTGCTCCGGTAATTGTCGTGCAGCATTGTGTACCAATAATTCCTTGTACCCTCCGCCCTTTGTGTGCTTTTGTACAGGCACTGCACGAATGCGGCAGCACCTCATTTTGCTATTGGTTGGCATGTATAAAAAAAAACTTTAAATCATCGTGTCGCATCTATCATCTGTCCGAGGAGTGGCCGTTACTTCCTACGCGCGCCATGGAATCGGAACGCTATAATATAGGCTAAAATGGCGTAACGAATCTACAGAAACGTTTACATTCGTCTAGTGTGCCATGGATTTGAGGAACAAACATTCAATTTATTAGCAGGGTGTATAGAAATTTATGTACTATAGTAATGTATTTAAAGATTATGTTTGATGAAAGCGCCATGGAATCGGAACGCTATAATATAGGCTAAAATGGCGTAACGAATCTACAGAAACGTTTACATTCGTCTAGTGTGCCATGGATTTGAGGAACAAACATTCAATTTATTAGCAGGGTGTATAGAAATTTATGTACTATAGTAATGTATTTAAAGATTATGTTTGATGAAAGCTGAAATCCTGCGTTTACCTTCAGATTTTAAGATGAAACGTTTAGCATATTTCAAGAGATCACGGATCACCGGTTCCCCCATCAAAAAGACGCACTGCAAACTTTATAGCTTTCGGCGCTCGTCAGAGGATGCAAAATAAGTTATGCGATTCGATCTTGCTCACGTTAACAGGGTGATAAACATTACGCGATCGTTATACAGGTCAACTCTTACGGTACCACATGGCAGGTCAATACTGCTGCGCCCCTCGATCGACCTGAATACTCCGTGAAGTATTGATTTGTTCGCAAACCGCGAGAAGCGGAGGCGGCGAGAAACGGATTCGGTGCATTGATATCGGTCCTCAGTCGCTCTGATATGCACGCTTTTGTACAGTTCACATGTCGTGTTAGTCACCTGCTGCGTTGCGAGCTTCACCATGCAATTTGAATTTAGTGTAATGTGTCTCCATAATGTTACTGCCACGATTGCCAATGTCCACTAATCGAACGTGCTCAGTGAAATGGCAGCACCCACCGCTGCCTTAGAACCCTTCCTAATGGGTTTCGTGAAAAAGTTCAAAAAAAAAACGAGCATTTTGTGAGTATTTGAACCCCGCTTGCCTCAGCGCAATTACCCGCCGCATATGACTTCCGCGAGTGCTGAACAACGTTACGTCAATATGGTCACAAAGCCCGCGTGCCATACGACAATTCCGGCTGCCTTTATCTAGCTTTTAAATATTAAAAAGCCTTTTAGAAATTCATTTCTTAACAAAAAATTCTTAACTCCTATGTCGCCAAAATGTCGCCATCTGTTCTGTAACGTCGCTAAAAAAAAGTAGTTGGTCATTAAATAAAACATTTTGTCACTATACAGACCAAGAAGTGGCTAAGTCTAACAACAATATCGCTAAACTGGCAACACTGGTGTCTTGTGGCATAAATAGCTTCAATTCGTAAATTACAATATTTGTGTCAAGGTAATTCATTAATAGTCTGATTAGTGAAATTATGTTGATCAGTCAATTATGTTTTTTTTTTCAGTTATGATGTCCGTCGCATCGAGTATCCCTACTTGGAAAACATATTTAGCGCCAGCGAACAAGGACAGAAGGGAGACGACACCGCATTGCGCTATTGGAAAGCATTGTAGTGTCGTCTCCCTTCTGTCCTTGTTCGCTGACGCTAAATATGCTTTCCAAGTCACTTGATCAACACGCCCAACAAATGGCAATCCTAACCCTACTCAATGAGTAGACTTGCGCTATATGCCACAGGCGATCTTCTAACGTTCCTTTAGCGTTAAAAAAGAAAACCTGGTATAGTGGTGATATATGCATACTGTTAGTTTATTTGTGGCACTAACAAAACGATCTGTTTTAAGTAATTCAATATTTTTATTTGCAAGCTAACATTTTCATTTCCCTTTTTCCTCGCTAACCGTGACCAGCCATATTTCGCATTGGCAAGTTGTTCCTAAGTGTGGTCTACTAACTTATTTCTTTTGATCCTTCAACTGTTTTTCTAGCGCCCTCGAACACGTGGCTGAGAAAAGAAATGTTAACTGACGCCTGCACTTCATCGTGTCAGATCAGGAGCCGATGCAGCAGCAGTATAGCTGGGGGCTTTGTAAGGATCTGGCGTAGACTGCGTGGCAATGTGGCCGTGCGCGTTATTTCGGAGAATGACTGCCGTTGTCGGCGAGATCACCCGCAAGGGATGCTATTCTGAAACAAGTCGCATGCTGCCATATTGTCGGCTTCTGCCATGTTGGTGCTTAGAGCCAATCGGGGAAGCCGTAGCCACTCTGATGTCGAATAATAAATGACAAAATGGTGAATTAGACAACATGGAGCTATTTATCCTCAATATCACTTCAGTTTGGTCCCACACTCTTACTGCGCGCGAATCTGTAGAAAGCCTCCCTGATTTTCTGCATACGTGGATGGAAAATAGGTCGAGTTCCTGTAGCTCCGTATGCTTGGCTCTGCCGATGACGTCGTGTTGAAGTTGGTTCTGCCCATCGCGTTCGCCAAAATCGCTTCGTGATTGACATTCGATGACAGAGTACGAGAAGAAAGAAAGGCGAAAAAACGCTTAGGGTACGTTCATCCGAAGGTTTACATATATATACTACATTCCGTCACAGAGGACTGTAGAATTCAGGAACTGCATTAATGCACATGTTCCCTGGGCTTTCGACTTCGATAATTAGGTCATCGTGCGGGATACATAGATGAAAGCGCGGATCGTATTAGCGGGCACAGATGCAGAGATGTTGTTTGCATTTATCACACCCGCAACTGTTGCAGGAACGTGTTCCACCCATTCCAACGATCAATGAATAGGCCTTTGTGTAGTAAGAGCCACAACACCATTTTTCAGTGGCAGCGAGGTCACTTCGGCATCGTTGGCAGTTACTTCGCTGACGGTGCCTCTAGGTCCGTTGAGAGCACATGACGGTACCTAAAGAATTCGAATAGCTGTCCAGAGCTGACCCTGCATGACAATACAGATCACTGACTGGTAACGCCAGACTACCTGGCTAGAATGCTGGGCATATGTTTACGTTGGCCAAAACAGTGGTCAATATGTTCCTCCAATTTGCACTTGATGTGGTCTTGGAGGCGTTTATAGTTACCCCAGAGCAGGAGGGTAAATTCTGTTTTATTCTTAAATGTACTTGTAATGGTATTTATAGCTTTCGTACGTAGTTTATTGTTAAGACCGTAATTTGTACTCACTTTGCATTTCGTCTACACATTATCCATAACCTGCCCCTCACTTTAAACAAATATAAACAAAGTGTCTTTTTAGTTTACCAAGAACACCAGGGCAAGCATTCTACTAACATCGCATAACGCATGAAAAAAGAACAAAATGAGCGTTCTGTAAATATTTGAAGCACTTCTAATAACGCCTAAAATGTTAGTTTTGTCACATATTGCACTTGACGCGATCTCCATTTCCATAATGTGGAGATATGTCGGGAAATTGGTAAGGCATAGCTGATAACTACCATATTACACTTTCAAACACTTGCTTAATAATTTTTTTCAAAAGGCAGTATTAATTCCATACGCGTTTCTCTTCACAAACACATTTGCCATAGCCTTTCCCCCATTTTCTCTCAATTTTATCTTCATGGAATTTGTAGTTCTCCCAGAAAAATGGGGTTAATAACGTAGGGTTATTTCGGGACACTAGGAAACATAGCATAAAATGGTCATATAACGCTTTTGAGCACTTGTTAGTATTGTTTCCCAAAGTCTGTATTTGATTCACACGCATTTTACATAGTGTTTCCCCGTGTTCGACAAGATTTATCCCAGTGGCTTTTGTAGTTACCCCCGGGAGGTGGGCTAAACTCATAACGATCAGGAGTACTTTACTACGTAATTTTTTGCAAAGGTCACAATTATCTTACACACTTGGAACTTTAACTACATATTGCCCGCAACAAATGCCCTTATTTTTGCCATATATAAGCAAGCTGCCTTGTTTAGCTCACCGATTACATTCGAGAAATAACTGCGAATCCCTTATGACGCGTGTATATAAAGCCTGTACTCTTGTAATCACCATGCAGCTATGCCGAATTACTATCTCAAGTAATCACCCGTAAACGCTGTCCCTGTTTATTTTTGCCGCTGACGGTTCACTGCCTGCTTACGAAATATGAATAAGTGAGCGGTTCAAGGCAGACGAGCCATATCGCAAATGTTTATCGAAAGCGCCAGTTCTCAACGCATTTTTCTTTAAATTTTTTTGCTTTGCAGTTTTTAGAACTTCCATAGTTTGGTTAGGCTGCAGGCGCCTAGCAGACGGCGACGACACAAGAACATGAAAACGCTCACCCCACGTGCCCATTTTTTATGTTTGTGTCTACGCTCAAAAAGCGCCCAAACTAATAGTCCGACAACAAGCGGTATGTCTGTACTTATGTACTTCTTATTACGCACCAGTACAGCATCCATACCTTCTTTCTTAATGATTTGCACGTGGCGATATGCGCGTGAGTCGTGAAACATTATCATAGTCAAATACATGTGCCCCTCCCGACACAGTGAGTAACATGCACTTGGGAATTCAAATCGAAAGACACCCCAAATACATATTTGAAGTCCGGCAGAGGCGTTTGAGCACCAGCGTGGATGTGAGAGAGAATGAAAATAAAAAGCTTGTTAAAAACTAAGAGAAACGGCCGCCGCTATGGTGCTTCCGGTGAGATTCCTAGATTGAGTTGATTGTTTTGCTCCTAGACAGGAACTATAGCTAGCTGTGGGCAGGGGTCTCACTTGAAAGGATCTCTTTAACGCGAGGCTGGGCTTGTTGGTAATCCACGATGATGTGCGCATTGGGCAAGGGACTGCTACCCGCGAACTAAGTTATTTCACCAAGCCCGAAGAATGGTTCAGGGCCCCTTTAGGATGTGCTCCCCGTGCACTTTGAGCACTTTCAAATGTAAGTGTGCTACCCGCACTATCACGTCCGCTCAGTCATTCCCTCCTGCGCCCATATGACTCGGGTGTCCAGCGAATGTGTACCTCAACTTTGTTGTTCTGAACTCTGGCTTCATCGTTGTTAGCGGTTGCCAGCAAGTGCGCGTCAATCTTTCTGCATTCGTACGGTGTCCTGGAGCCCACGTGTTTGTGTGGGGGTATGCGATGTTGGAGGCTACCTTTCTTGTCCCTTATGTTTTTCCCTGCTTGGACAGCCTCCAGAATCACTTGCAGTTATTCGCCGGTAGTGATTAATTGTGTGCCATGAGCAAGTTGTTACCTCTTTACTACCGTTGCTGTTTGTCCAGGGAGTGCTGACGTGATTACGCGTGACTGCGGCGTCCGTGTAACTGCAGTGAGCTGCATTGTCGCTCAAGAATGCTCTGTGACAATGGTAACGCCGCCGACTTTGTTGATTTTTCTTCCGCGTTGGTCGGAAAGGGATGTACAATGGCCGCCATTACAGGCAGACATGGCGCCCAAAATTAAGAAGAGAGCTTGCAGATTTCGACCAAACTGGGCGAGATTGCTTCGACCTGAATACATAGCGGCCAGCCGCGCAGCAGCTGGGCGCGTCGTGCGTCTTCCCTCAATTCTTCGTGTGTTAATCTGAGCCTCCGAGTAAAGCACGTGATGTGGAGTATGCTTCGTCATACCAAGCGCTGTACGTATATTTTGACGATGAGCTGCTTCGAGGAGACGCATTGTTATTTTGAGTTGTTGTGATAACTGGTGTTTCATTATTATTATTATTATTATTATTATTATTATTATTATTATTATTATTATTATTATTATTATTATTATTATTATTATTTGCGTTCTGCCATGCTGTTTTCTTTCTGTCTCTTCTATTTCTTCCTTTCCTTTTCTTCTTTCGTTACGGCATTTATGTACAGCTGCAGACCTCTGTCACCAGCGACGAGGAATACCCGTGTGACCGCGCAACTCTCTTTTGTGTGCTCGCGTAGTTTGAAAGATAAATCGCCACTTAAGCTCTTCGCTCGAAGGCTATGGAGACGGACAATCGTCCCTGGTGTTCCATTCTTCGCTGCGACGAGCCGGCCGGAATATTGCTCTTTTGAGCTGCAGTTGGCCCCCATATAGCAGCGCTGTTCTTCCCCGAGGGGGGCGAGATGCTTCTTCAATAACGGAACAGTGTCCGCTGTGCCGGCGCTGAAAAGCAGTGGCGAACACGTCAGGACCTTAATTACGGAACAAACACGATAGCGCGCCGCAGATTGCACCGTGGATTCCCTTCGTTGAGAAACAGATGTGCCAGCAGCGAACCAAGGTTTCAGTCTACTTGTATGCACAGCCAGTGCTATTTGTCAGTTCGTTTTTGTCCATCTTAGATGCATGAAACCCCACGTTTCATGCATCGATCCGAAAGCATATGATTCATTCCTTCATAGATTAGATTAGATTATACAGACAGACAGACAGACAGACACGGACAGACAGACACGGACAGACAGACACGGACAGACAGACACGGACAGACAGACACGGACAGACAGACACGGACAGACAGACACGGACAGACAGACACGGACAGACAGACACGGACAGACAGACACGGACAGACAGACACGGACAGACAGACACGGACAGACAGACACGGACAGACAGACACGGACAGACAGACACGGACAGACAGACACGGACAGACAGACACAGACAGACAGACACAGACAGACAGACACAGACAGACACAGACAGACAGACACAGACAGACATACAGACACAGAGAGACAGATAGGCACAGACACAGACAGACACAGACAGACAGAGACTCAATTGTGCAAGCATAAGTGGGAAGAAAAGCAAAAAAAAAAAACGAAGCTCACAATACTGATACTGTCAGTTATCGGGTCGTAACTGTCTAGCCATCTTTCACAAGAGCATCAAACTACAAGTGCTAACGTTTCCGTCTGAATCTATGTTAACGCTGCATGCCGAGTACCGATTGTTGTGTGCAAACAGATGTGTTTTTCAATAAAATACAAGACGACTATGCTTCTCTAACGTCCGAGTGAGGGTGGTGTAAGAAGCAAACACGTGATCTATAGTGGCCTTATTCTCCTTATTATTCATTTTGTGTGCATCCCTGCGTCAGACCAAGCGCTGCGGTGTGACGCGGGGGTGTTCTGCTCCTTTTCGTTTTGTTGTGCTTTTCGTGGATAATTCAAAGTGCGCGCAGACGGCATGCACCAGACAGTTGGAAGTGATATCATTTGCGTTCGGACGCCAAAGGCAATTAATGAAGTGGTAGCGCTTGCGTCTCATGCGATCCGCCTTTATTCGTACTGAAGAAGACTGGCACAAAAATGTTGCCAAGCAAATAAAGGCCAACAGGCATCTCGAAGCCTTACGCTTCAAGTGGAGGCCTCAGCGTTGTATACGTAACAGGGTTTCCCTTAAGGTCGATATGGTACTTGTATGGCAGTTAGCCGCCTGCGTGCGTTGGCCTGCGCTAATCCGTGGATGGGTAAAACGTTGCCATGGAAATTGACACGTGGCCACTCGTCTACTCTGTGACGTTGCCGGGTATTCCGCACCACAACAAGAGGCCGCCACTCCTTCTATACTGAGAAGCAGTTATTTACACAGCGCGGCGACATGAAACATATCTCGACCTCGCTGAATTTGCCTGGTAAGGAGAAATACAGAATTACGCAAGTGGGTCTGGGACGACCGCATTCTCATGAGAAAGGAATGCGACCTCCAATATAGCGTAATTCGTGGCATGGTGTTACTTTCGCAAGTTAATTCCCGAAGTTATTCCTGCTTATCCACGATACAATGCTTCACAACAGAACGCCTCATTTCTTTTAGACATTTAATTGTTAGAGTTCTTGAAAGAAAATGTTTTCTTCCACTCAGCATCCCTGACCGCACAGTTCTTATTAGCATTGACTTTGTGAGAAACATGAGTTGACTAATTTCATGATTCGTATAGCCAGTGGCAACGACCGCTGGCGATTTCCTGGGTCAAGATTTTTTTTTCCGGCTGCGGTGATAACCGCCATAGCCTTGTCGGCCGACGCGTGCCCTGTTATCTCTAGCGGTCCTGGCATATCGGCGTTGCCAGCGCGCTGGCAGATGAACCGCAGCCCTCTGGCAGATTGCGGTTCGTGGGACCATTCCGTCAGTGTTATTGCGTGAGAGCCCGGCTGGGTGTGTTATTTCGCCGTCGAGGAAGGCCTGTCGCTGCACTGGAGCCATTCTCCTTTCGTCGACAACGAAACAAATTGTCTTGACGTCCAGTCTCATAAAAATAGCTGTCCCGAGCGGAAATACGATAAGTGAAGCCGACGACAGCTCTAAGTAGTCGTATAGTAGGTGCGTATAGGCCACACGGACAGACCATGAGCGATATGATCATCTCAGTGCTCCTTTGTTTGTTTGTTTGTGTTTGTTTGTTTGTTTGTTTGTTTGTTTGTTTGTTTGTTTGTTTGTTTGTTTGTTTGTAATACTGATAACGGAATTATACGTCTCGCAGTAGAGTGGACTTATTAGACAAACGAGCAAAGCGCACAAAACATTTCATTCGTGTATTTGAGGCATTTGCTCATATTTACCTTATCTACAATGTGCCTACAGTACAAGTAATGCGCTCATTTATTGCAGTGTCTACGCAGTCGTATAGCAGGCACGTCGGTCACGTAGGGAGACCAGTATCAATTTAAGCACGTGCGTTTTTTCTTTGTTTTCAATACTATGAACTCTAGGTGGTGCTACAGAGCGATTGACAAGAGTGATAGTCTTGCTATGCAAGGTGGCCGTATTCGTAAATAGATCGGAATGACAAACCACCAAAATAGACAAGGGTTAGGCTCAGACGACCCCTCGTGTGTATATTGTCGCCACACTATATATATATATATATATATATATATAGTGTGCTTGATCAGTTCGTCTGACCTACATTCAGCTGAATACAATATTTACCACTCTTGAGCACCTCGAGATTTTTTTATCACATATTCGTACTGCTAAACCCACAGACGCGAGTTTAAGTTTATATGGATAAAATGAAATGGTATCTAGAGTTAAATAAGGCATGATAATGTTACAGTAGGCCTTGTTGGTAGGACGTTTTCGCAAATATATCGCGCAATACCGCGGATACAGGTAAAAAATACGCTGAAAAAAGCGATATAAGGGTTAATCTCTGTCCGTCTGCGTGGTTTTGCAATACAAGGTGCGAAATCACCAGTGTTCTGCACGTTGTTTTAAAGCTGTACGTATGGTCGATATAGGACGCCGTTCTCAGGGGTTGTACTCAAGTAAAGATGTAGCTGCCCTGAAATGCACGCATACCACTGCAGCGCCGCGCGGGCGTTTTCAGTTGATGAGTGAATATGTATGCTAGAATTGCACGTCTTTTCGTATATGTATACGCACTTAGAGCTGCCGTTTCCCACGTGCATCATAATGCAAAAAAAAAAGAAATCTAAATTCCAGCAGCTGCAGAACTTCCAGAAAAAATCTCCTACACCCGTCCTCATCACCATCCTGGTGAAAACGCGCCACACGCCAGATGAAACGTGCTCGGCACGCAGCCGACAGCAAGACGCTCGCAAGTGGAGCAACACGCCGAGCCGAAAGGTTCCATCCAGCTGCACCTCATGGGAGGCCGCTGGCCGTTCCGTGTTGGTGGCTCTGTTGCCGCGGTCGTTGCTTGGGGTGACGGCTCGTCGCCGTGGGAGGTGGGGCGTTGGTATACTGGATGTTCTGGCGGCTCTGTGGCGAAGAGAATGCATAATGGATAGCAGAAGGCGCCCGCCGTTCGGGCGCTCATCTCCTTCTCTCATCTCGGCCTCTCGCCTCCTCTTTCTCGCCCCCTCCGCCGCTCTCCTCTACACCAACCGCCCGCGCGCAGTTCGGCTTAGTAGGCCTGATTGCTCGTCTCTCTTAACACTATACCCTTCTGCCCTCTCTTATAACTCAGGGCATCGGACACCCACCTCTCCCCTCTTTAAATATTCAATTCCCTGCTTTGGCGACGCTCGTAACTAGCTGCTGTTTGTCGGCACCGCCGATGGTTTGGCGATGCGTCGCCTCTCTTCCGGCCCTAATGACACGACTCTGTCTGCTATTTTTGTGTGGGCTCTGTGGTTTCGGCAAATGCTGTTTTCTTTTTCCTCTAGGAGTAGAGGGTGGGAAATGGCGTTAGGTACACCAAGGTATGCAGGGCAGCTACGTCGATATCGCCTGTGTCAGGCTGGCGTGCGGTGCCACGTGCTCGTGTACGTACACGCCAGAGTTAGAGGCGTTGACGAACCATGCATTAAGCGTGGCGACGCTGTTGCCTGCGGCAGCCGGTACGACACTTGTAGCGTCTCGATTTTTCATCGCTGGTTTATAGTGGTGTATTCTTCGTTCGTCTCACGTTCGCGTATACGGGAGTATGCAGTTTGGCACGTGCAAATTAAAGAAAGAAATTGAGGGAGTACGGAAATAGTGCAAAATCGCCTACACTGTCCTCGGAAGTAAAACTATGTGTAATAAACAGCCGTTATTACTATTCTTCCGAAATCTAGCGGACTATACTACGTCCATCTTTTTTTTAGTACCTAATTATCAGCGCTTTTCTCTCTTATTTGTCTTGCAATCCTTTCCGCGTGCCGTGTTAAGAGCGGCGAGCAAGAAACTTTTTTCCCGCGCTCGAGCTTCTGTGCTGCTACCTCACGATTCTGATTGCCTTCTAAGAGTGCCATGGACTCCGCATACATCACGATAAGTGGTCTCCGTGACGACAGTGAATGCGCGACAAAAGTTATCAGTGGGACTAGCGTCAACATGTCGTATTCGTAGCATTATGGGGGACGGGGGAGGTGGATATGTTGTTGACCAGGGTGTCCATCAACCGGGAAAACCGAGAAAATCGGGAATTCTCAGAGATTTTGAATAGTCTAGAAATATTCAGGAAAAGCTCAGGTAATTTGTGCTTCTATCAGGGAAAATTAGCTGTAATTGTATTGAAAAGGAACGAAATTCGTGGTAATGCTGGCTGGAGTAACAAAAAGGAATCGTAACGAATCTACTTTGACGCCGTGTCGTCGGCTGGAGGAGTTGCCAGTGTACAGTCAACGACCAACTTTCCGGACGCCGGATAATTCGGACCGCTTCGCGGCATCGCGACGTACCCCGTAAAGTCAATGTATAAGAACGTCTGAAATTTCGGACGCAAGAACCCTTCGCCGTCCGATTTTTCGGACATTTTGCCGTGACCGCAGGTCATAAATGGCATTAATCAAACAAAGCCACCACATCTGCCATTTTGATTACCTAGCCGCCTCGGACGGTGCTCTTGCACGCAGATGCGCTTGCAGCCGTAGGCGCCACCACCGCGGCAGCGCTAGGCCTAGCTGCTTCAATGTTCGCTGTTAAGCTTCTTGCCGTTCGGTACCATGTTTTTCATTGAAAGAAAATGCCACCGTCAGCAACGCGGCTCCGCCTTTGTGGTCCTCGCTATTAGCTTCGAAGCTCGGCAAGCACAGAACGGTGTAATGCCGGTTTTTGAACGTTAGCTTCGCCTTACTACAGTAATGTGACGTGGTGAAGCATACACAAAAGTATTGCTGTGAAGCATAAGAAGTGTGAGAAGGGGCAATTGTCACGAGACGCAGTGTGTATTCCTATATTGTACACGCGTGCACTCGCCATCTCTAGTCAAAGTACGAGCACCGATATGCCTAATAAGTGGACTGGCAGGCATTCGGAGCTTTTCCGGATGTGCTTGTGGCGATTTGAGCCCTTAAGGGCAGTAAAAGACATGCGTTTATTTTGTCGAACTGCCCGATTTTTCGGATGTTTTCTCGGTCCCTAGGGAGTGCTAAAAATCGCACGTTGACTGTAAAACCTGGTACGACTTACCAAAAGGATGGTTCAAATGGTTCGTGAAGCGAACCAGGAACAAGGAAAACAGGAACAGAACAAGGAAAACACGAACAGAAAGGACCTACGCACTGAGGAATGAACGGGAAAGGAAGCGTGCTGCCGCCGTTTCGAAGGAGCTTGAGCTCAAAAAACAAAGTGTTGGCTAATGCCGAGATGCAGGTGTTCCTCATCCAGACCAAAATAAACTCTTTAGAGCAACGAAACGCAATACTGAGGCGTTGTGCGCTGGCTGAGAGTATGTCTGGACAGTTGAGGGTGACTTAACAGCTGTTGAGAGAGAATCTCACTTGTGACAGAGTTCGGACATCATACCAATGAGACAGTAATCAATTGATAGAAATAGCTCATATTCGAAAATATTTCCTTTTGGAGTGAGTGAGTGAGTGAATAAACTTTTATTTGGTCCAGCAAAGCGCGATAAAACGCGCACCCGGCTAATCCCACGACGGGACTGACAGATCTAGTCTGCCGGCCCGATCGCGGGCGCGCTGGACGGCCAGGATTTGATCCTCAAAGACAGGACTTCGCAGGAGCGCGTCCCACTCTTCCTTGGTGAACGTCGGGCCCAGCGACCCGCACTCCCAGAGCATATGTGGCAGCGTAGCTACCTCACCACAGGCCACGCAAGAACAATTTGGATAAATCTCTGGATATATGCTATTAAGGGACGCCGGATTTGGGTACGAGTTCGTTTGTAGAAGTCTTAGTGTGACCGCCTGCGGCCTGCTTAGCTTGGAGTGAGGCGGGGGGAAAACCCTTCTCTCTAAGTAAAAGAATTTCGTGATTTCGTTGTGTGTGAGAGGAGCGTCTCTGTGTCCGGGGAGAGAGTCGCCCGATCCGAGGGCAGCGCGGTCGGTAAAGCCACGCGCAGCCTCGTGGGCAGACTCGTTGAGGTTCAGAGGAACCCCCTCAATCGCCCCGACGTGTGCAGGGAACCAAAGGATCGAGTGCATGGAGGTGTTGCCCTGTTTGGCGCCTTTCAGAATGTGAACTACCTGCCGGGCTACCCGGCCTTTCTGGAATGCCCTGATGGCGGCTTTCGAATCGCTATACACCCTGTCTCTCCGACCCTGTCTCCTTTTTATTCGTATTTGAGGACGTTCGACTCAATTTACAATAGGTTTTACCTTTCTTTCTCGCAGGTTTATTTATTTATTTATTTATTTATTTATTTATTTATTTATTTATTTATTTATTTGATATACCTCACAGGCTCCAGAAGGAGTATTGCGTGAGTAAAAGGTATTTTATTTGCTGAGCATTTCACTAGCCCCCCTTCCCTTTCTGTTTTCTTATTGAATAAAATAAGCACTAATCCTTATAAAAACTGGATTAATCCGGTTTTTTTTTATGTTTAAACATTACTAGACAGTGACAGCATCGGGCGACATGGTGTCAGCCCACCTTGACATAAAACAAAGTTCTGTGTCATTCGGGAAATTTTGCAAGAGCACTCAGGGAAAACTTGGAAAACTCAGGGAATTAAAGGTCAATTTGGTAGAGACCGTGTTGACGCGGCGCCTGTTCGGAGAACAGGATTGCTGATGGGAGTTCGGCACTCGCGTCTTTTCTCATTGAGGCAATCACGGCACCTCAAGCTATGTTCGACGCAGTGTAGTAAATGTAGATGGAAACGGTGCTAAGATGCTAGTGTCGTATCGTATCTGTTTATCTATTCTTGCTTCTCTATTGTTTATAAGCGTCCTATTTGTGTCTGTATACAGATAGATAGGTATGCGGTCTTGATAGTGGTAAGATGCCGGTCGCAATACTAAGGAAGTTGGCGGTGAATCTGTAGGTTCGCTCAGTTCTATCTGAATGCATTCTCATCGAAGAAATTCAATTTTCTCCATCTTTGCCAGTGTCAGCAAGAGCTCAACCGTCTCCTGGATTTAACGTTATTTCAGTCGTTTTGCGAGAAAAACTTGTAAGCTTTTGATAAACCTGTGAAATATGACGCGTGATTTTGATTGTCCAACAGTTGGCTGTGCTCTGGGCCCTCTTGAGGAAGCAACTCATATAGTTCATGTATGTGGGGCTGAAATGCAATGGATACATATAAGCCATCATATGAATTTAATTTCGCTCCTCATTTGTTTTCGAATTTTGTCCTGCATGCATTCCAACATGTGTCCGGAACTTGTGACACTGTTTCGGTGGCGTTTGACGAAATTGGACAGAGCTTTACAAAAACTTAATGTTTGCACACAATCTTTTGATGTGTCATTCTAGCATAAGCTTACTGCGGTGTAGCTCGAAGCCTCCTCCTACATTGCTGTTCATCTTTTCAATTTTACGTGCAACCGTACCTTTACATTACTTGGAGGATTGGGGAGGTGCTCTGCGTAGTTTAGAAAGCACCTATACCATCAACATATCGCAATCATCGCGGCTCGCACGCGATGTGATCCGAAGGGCCCATTTTACTAGAACTTAATTAATGGTCTGTTGAGCGCAGGCAAAGTTTGGAGGTCGAATAAGGCAACACAGGGGCTGTATTCTTTCTGATGCTCAACACTTTTCCTGCCCTGTGCGATCTACATTTGAGGTCTGTTCGTTCAATTGTCCTGAGCACATCGTGTGTACAAGCTCAACAGCAGCTGGGATTATACGCGCAGTTAAAGCCTTATTTTTTTAAGTCGTCAAGAAATCGTTACCGATAAAGAAATTTCGCCTCGCACACAACCGGTAAGATGATAACGCAGCGCAGACACAACTTCTCCTTGCAAAACAAGATTGTCAGTGGAAATATGTCGTAACGTGTTGGTAAAGATACGCAGGTCCTTTTTCCTACAACGTATGCGACGCCCGCCTAATGCGGCCGGCTGTGTAGGCACAGTATTGGAGAAGACCCTGTCCATGAGGGAGAAATGCCGTGCGATGAACGGCTTCTGCATCGGAGAAGCCATCTTTACGGTGTAGCTGGGCAAGGCGACGTCCACTAAATCGCGGTCTGTGCAGTAGGGCACTGTATACGGGTTCTGCCTTACCCGAAAGTCTTGGCCCGGCCCGGCCCGCGGGCCTCGCTCGGACACGGTAAGCAAGTTGTGATGTGGGCCCGGGTCAGGCTCAGGCCTGGGAGCTTCAGGCTCGGGTAGGACTCCCGTCGTACAAGTATACAAGTAGTCTATAGGCCCGGGTAGATTACTTGTAACTTCGCGAAATTGTCCACCATAAAAATCGCCGCCCTTACAGAATGTTGGGTCGGTGGTGCTTGTCGTCCAACGGGAAAGCAGGAGCAGGCAAGCAACGACACAATAGTGGCACACTCCACCAATGAGCCTCCACCAATTAGTTCATGCCACACGGTAACGCTCGAGCATAATGGAGAGGATGTGTTATTTTTTCCTTTCTTTTTTACCTGTTTACTTCTTAGCGACAACTGCAATGAAAAACCTGACAGTCAAACCTCTCTTTAGCCAGGTATCTCTGTGCGGCTGGGATCTCCACAATAACAGAAAACTGCACAATGCTTCGTTTGGCCTTGAGGGCTAACGGGCCGAACCGAGTTGGGTCGGGTTGGGCGCGGCCCGAATCTTTGGGATCCTACGGGCCGGATAAGGGCCAAATTTGAAACCTCTGAGCCGGGCTCGGATGAGCCAGCAAATGTCACTTTTGGGCTCGGGCTGGGCCCAGGCAAGAAAACACGGCGCGTGCTGTGGGCAATTTTGACAGTGGTTTTAATTCGATTCTATCAACATCTCATTGATGGCTCGTTTCCGAGCAGCGCCTACTGAAATCCTTGTTGACATTTCTAAGCACTTTTGTTCAATTTTCATAGTCCTGAATAGACTTATTTAGAAAGCATTTTGAGTGCAAACTGTTGTAATGGAGTCTCGCTTCGATTCAGTACCCGTCGATCCACCTGCGTTAGCCTGTAAACTCTTGCTGCGTGAGCTGCCAGTATTAGAAGTAGTCAACGCATTCTGAAATGTGAAACTTGCTTGGAGCTGGCGACTAAGCTAAAGGGTAGTTTTTTGAGCACACTATTTCACACGTCGCGAGCGCATGAAGTGCCAGGACCGCTGTGAACTCGTATATGCGGTGTGCTTGCGGTTATGTTAGCTGTAATGGCTGGTTGAACAGACTCATTCGCCGTGACGGGAGTTTGCGATTGTTTCTGCGTGGTGCTAGTCCTCTCGGATTTGTACGCTGCAGAGCTGAACTGTGTTGTCCACTGCTGTTCATGAAGTCAGCCATAGCTGACACAACCGGTACGTAACTCGAACCAAAAAATATTGTGAGAAACTGCACCGAAATGCTTGTCCTTTGACTTCGTGTTGTCGTGCTCGTTCGAGTGTCAGTTTTCATTGTAGCGCTAACGTCCGGCTCGCCAGTGCAAGTGATATTATATAATACAAGCGTTGATGCAGTCTATCTACTATGACATTCGAAATTGGCCTCGGACCAGCTTAGTATTTGTCCACCTGCTTACTTGTGGGACAGCCTGTGAAAGTCGGCGGTTGTTCGAGGCTGATTTTCGTCAATTGAGCGAGAGTTACAGGCGGGGTTGCCTTGACCGACTGGGAATGCCCGCTGCATGATACGCGCGTGTGTGCGGATACTGTCCAGCCGACGTTGGTGCCGTGGCCGGCGGGCGAAGGCGGAGCACGCATTGCCTCGCTTGTTCGGAATATGTACACTCCGCGCACAATTCGGTTAATGAAAGAAAGCCGCTGTAATTATCTTCAAAATTTCAATCAGGGCTATATAAATCTGCAAGACACAGGAGGTTGCGCATGAAATAAAATACGGTGTCTAATAATAGTTGGTGAGGAATTGTACGCCAAACATTTCAAATAAACTCAGTCGTGCCCCATTAGATAGGCGCGAAATTATCTCATTGCAGTATCTACATACAGGTCGTCTACCTGTCGCTTGTACATGAGCTGCCTTCGGATAAAACCGCAGGGCGACCTCTCTGTCTTTCCTCCGATAAACCTTCTGCTCGCTGTCAGATTAAAATAGTGCTCTCCTTGGCAATCTTCTGGATGCATTGTTCATGTGAGTAAGTACCTGCGAATTGGGGGCTCTTTGTATTCCAACTCATTGTGATCTGTTCCATAAAAGTGATCATCCTGAACTGACCTTTTCTAGCGTCGGCAAGTCATCAATAGCAATAAATGGTAGCATTAACATAACTGTTGTTTATTTACAAAACCGGCGTAGTTGCAGCCAGTTGACAGCCGCCATGATCGTATTTCAGCATACGCCTGCAGCATGCGGCAATCAGGTTTGGTTACCAAATTTCAACAATACGCTGAACATCCTCTCCGGGCACCGGGACCAGGTCACCGCGCTGAACTTTGCAAACAATAATGCGGTCGATTACAGCGCAAGTCCTAGACTCTCGTAATTCGTAGATTGTGCGCAAACGTTCTTGACGCTTAAAATTTTGTAACACAGCGGGGCTGCCTTCTGTGCCGCAAGAATGTCATATATGCATTCCACGTATCTAGATAAGAACCTTTACATCGCCTAACGGTCACGCCTGTGGTTGTGTTGAAACTGTCTGCGAGGGGTCGTTGCGTCGAGGAGAGATCGAAGAAGCCATTTAAACCGACGAAGACTGCGGCCATTATTAGGCGGGCTATGCGTTATTCCGAAGAGTGTCGCGTCTGCAGCGTGATAGGGTGCAGACTGAGACTAGAGTCACACGATAACGTTGACGCAATAATGATATTTTTTTTAAGAAACACAGTAAAACAGGCACCGTTTTGGGTGTTCTTATTCATGTGTCCTTCGTGCATTAGTCCATCCGAACTGCAAGTATAGGTGTCAACCAAGCCCCGAGCAGGAGGATCTTGCTGTCGTTTCAACTATGCAGGGGAGTGGTTGGTTCAGAAATACCCTATTTCCTTAATGCAGGTCTGTATACGCTATGTAAAGAGCGCTGCCGCAAACATCGCTGCATTTCAGGCTGCATCTAGCTTCTTTTGAGCGCTCACTTCGGCGTGTTTCTTGCCCAAGCCATCTGAGATTGACGTGACAAAAGGAACGGCATGCACATCTCCCACCAACGTTATTTTTACTTTGCATGGCTTTTGGTTTCGCACGCAAGATGTCCGTAGCCCCGGCGAAGCGTCCTGCTGGACGCGTTGAATGGATGGATGCAAAACTTTAAAGTCCTGAGGTACGCGACTCAGCGCTGCGGTCCGCTCCCACGTTGGGACAGTCAGGCCATGCCCGACCGCCGCATCATGGGCCCTCTGGACAGCCCGTAGTTGCGCCCCGGCGTCGGGGCTCTTGATTTGTCACGATAAATTGAATATTTACCCGAAAATTACCGGTGGAGAATAAAAACCGCCATGATTTGCCATAGCACTCGGGGTTCAAGGTTGTAAGGTACACAAACGGTAAAATACTTGGGAGCAGTGCGTCCGGTGATACGGCGGTCGCGATAAAGTGCGACGAAGACATTCAAAACTTGAGTTCATAAGCAGCACCTTTTCGCCAGAAATTGGTTGTTTTCTGACACCATGGTGTACTTAGGCCACGTTGCTATAGATGAATGGATTGATTTTCTCCGCACTCGGAGAAAGGGATTAAATTTCTTACACATGAATGTACAGTCCGTAAAAAATAAAATAGACAAGTTAGAAAGCTTTGTTGATTATATAAATGCAGGCTGGGATGTAGTGTTAAGCGAAACGCAGTATAATAATGATGTTAATAAGTTTAAGCTTCCTAAAAAAGCAAACATTTTATTTGAATAGGTCAGGCACGCGTAGAGGAGGTGTTTCGTTATTAGTAGATGGCTCTGTCATGTGGTCTATTACCTGAATTTTTCTGAATTACTAGTGACTATGAAATGTTGTGTGTTGATGCCTATAGAATTCTTCTTGCTGTGTGCTATCGTCTACCTGATGGCAATCCATGATCGTTTTTAACTTTTTTTATCACTTTCTCACTACGGTGAGCGAAAGGAGGCAAAGGATCATCATTGGTGGAGACTTCAACATCGATATGAGCGTGGAAACGGCTAAGAAAATTAATTTTGAAGGAGTACTTACTTCTAATGGATGTTGAACGCTATAGAGTCAGTGACAAGATTTACTTAAACGTCTGTGACTGTACTTGACCTTTTTCTGCCGCATTATGACCTGCCATGCACTACAAGTTCTGTTTTAAGCAGTTCAATAGGTGATCATATGGTCATTTTTTTTTGTTAGCATCGGATGTAGTGATCGTAACTTAAAAAGAGTAGTTATCGCTTTCCAACCAATAACTCAACGTTCTTTAGAAATGCTCCACTCGGGACTTAAGCAGGTGTGCTGAAACGAAATTTTTCTTGGTGGTAATGCTGAAGTATCTTATAACATATACTTAGAGAAATTTGTGGCAATATACAGAAATCACTTCGTTTCTCAATAAACGATCTGCCACAAGAGCATTAAAAATCCGTGGCTAACTAAACAGTTCAGAAAAATTAAAAAGCTAGAAAGGCACTTTGCCAGGTTCATCAAGACACAAACCTGTACACTTAAAAGAATTTAAGGTTTTCCGTAATAAACTGTCTAAAAGATTTAAAGAGAACAAAGAAATCATATTTTTTGCATCAAGTTCTATCCTGCATAGGAAACTGTGACAAACTGTGGAATAAGATAAAAGCTATTGCTGGACGGAAAGAAACAATTGAGCAACTAGAAAAAAAAAATGTTACATGTCCATAGATGGACATGTAAAAACTGGACAGCACATGGTAAATGCGTTTAATCATTACTTCGTGCACATAGGCCTTATGCAGGCTTCAGAGCCATTGGAAAGTCGTTTGCCTTTCAACCAAAACACAATTTTCTTACAGCCATGCAACACTGCAGACGCTTGCTAAATATTCCAACACCTTCGTGACTCTTTCACTTGTGACGCCGATTGCTTACAGATACGACCAATCAAACATGTCATTCATGATATAGCTCCTATTTTAGTCTATATTTACAATCGGTGTATTTCTACAGCAACATTTCCTTCTTGAATGAAGATTGCAAGAGTTGTAGCCCTGCATAAGAAGGGTGATAAACTAAACATTCGAAATGAC